>NC_071499.1:12727272-13030303 GCF_028408465.1 Anastrepha ludens
CAGTTACGTCAACTCGTCGTCGTTACTGAAAAGTCATTGAAAGCTCAATCAGTGGTCAAAGTCTTTGTGAAATACCCTGCAGGAAAATATAAGCAGAAAAAATAAATTTGTTAAGCATCTACCAGTCAGAATATTAGTCGTTGAATATTGCGAACTAAGTGAAAAACTTAAATCTGCCAAAGCACCCCCGTTTGAAATTTACGGCTTAAATAAAAGAAAAACAGAAGGAAAGATCGTCTTTAATATGATCAGCTGGCCCCCTCTTAAATGACGGAGACATTTTAGAAATATGAAGAGACACCGAGACTGGACCCCGTCTGATCTCACCGAACTTCCCGACCAGTGCTGAATTGAACATGAAACAGTGTTCCAGAGTAGGAACCGACGGCAATTACGGACGCTTGAGTTAACGACTCATCACCATATCATACACAGGCAAGACGGAATGCAAACGGCATTATCGCACACTTTTGAAGGTCCATCTGCTTCATAACGAAAGTAATGGAGACTATCAGCGACATATAGAGTTTTCCAATAACAAGTATTATTTTGGAATGGATTGCGCTATCGAGAGATGATTCATGATTTTTAATGGCCGGAATTGGATGGTATTGATCTGGACCACGTTTATTTTCAAAAAGACGGCGCTACGTGCCACACAAGCAACGAAACCATTGATCTTTTAAGGTAAAAGCTTACGGATCATTTATCTCTCGAAGAGGTGATCACAATCACCGAGATCTTGTGACTTAATACCTTGTGACTTTTTTCTTTGGGGCTACGTGAAAGAGAAGGTCTACGTCAACAGCTCAGGGTCGATTCAAGACCTCAAAGATGGAATTCGTGAGGCTATCGAGGACATAGGACAGCCACTTTGCAATTCGGTTATGGAAAATTTCATGTAAAGGATATTGTCCTGTAAGCTTGGTCATGGTGGTCATTTGCCTGATGTTATTTTCCACTATTAACGGCATACCCTCATCTTTATAATTAAATAAACATCCGATCATTTATATTAAAAAATAGCATTTTTCTTTGAGTATCAAAATAACACCTCTTATTGGAAAACCCTTTACAACCACAACACGTCATAGGTAAAGAACCAGGACGCAGGTTTCTCTTGTGATTGATAGCCACGGCTATCTACGGCTCCACCCTCGATGTAGTGCAAATGCCAAAGTCGGTCAGGCCAAGGCTATAAAATATCCGGATATTTTTTGTTATAACCACTTAACAATGCCTTAGTTTATAATTATAGCGAACTTTGTTTTGAGAAACAGTTCAAGAAAACAGATGTCCACTTCTCAGCCGGAAATATATGGAATAGAAAGATTACAGACCTCAACATCAGGCACTAATGAAACCTAACTGCTGCAGCCTTGTCAGTAGCTATTAAGGTCCTCATATCCCACTAGGCAACCTTAACCGGCGATGAATTGCTTTATTATAGTTTCCTATGGTTCCAGGGAGAAACAAAGAGCAACTGTGGATTCTGTAATCAGGTTTTTTTAAGATTGGTAGGAGATTGGCGGTGGCCGTACCAGAATGGGTTGGTGCGTGACTACCATTCGGAAGTCCGTCGTTTCAGATCTCCGTGCATGAAACACCAAAATTAAAGAAACATTTTTTTTTAATAGCCATCGCCCCTCGGCAGGTAATGAATGCCAAGAAAAAGCTCCTCATAAAAACCATTTGCAGTTGTGGGCCTCCTTCCCACTGTATTGCCTCAGTAATTAATGTATTTACATTTGGATTTGGCCAAAAGAGTATGAACCAGGAAGATGGAGTGGCCGTACAACGATAGATGTAGAAGCTGCAATCAAGAAGAATCTAAGGAAACAGTGTCTCACTATTTGTGTGAGTACCGAAGTCCGGGTGCTCTACGGCATAGAATGCTGGGGGAATTCTCAATGAACAACTTGATAGAAAATGCTAGAAAGGAAATAGATGACAGAAGCAGATTTATGGTCAAATCAAGATTGTTTGACTAAATAACGGCAGTGATTATTCAAGAGGTGCAACAAAATGGCACTTTTTGTGCTAATTGAGACTGGGATTTGTCACTCGACAGCACCTCCACCAACCAACCAACCAACCAAAATCTATCTCATATAGCGCATCCTACTCTTCATTATCCCCTTCATAACGTTCCAAAGAATCTCGATCGGTTTGAGATCGGGACTATTTCAAGCCAATCCATAGTCAAAATACCGTTTCCCAACAAATAGCCCTTAGCCTGCAAGGGAAATATTAGAAGTAAGGGTGCAAGAGTTTAAAAAGCTTACAAAGTACTTCTTGACTTTTCAAAATCTTGAAATATTACGTCGTCGACTTATACATAGATACAGCTGCTCCCATGAAGTCCGCGCTTTCCAGCGAGTAAGCGTTGCTATTTCGCTCCATTCACCTTTCCGTCTACCAAAGGCAATTGTCCAACACCGTAATAAGAAAACATCCCACAGCATTTGGCTACCTCTCTTTTTAACGCTACAGCGCTCACCAACCCACCAAGCCTGACATAACACATTCTGGTGGACCCAAAGTGGATAAATTTGTACTCGTCCGTAATAATAACTATCCTCCAATCCATTTTAGACCAACTCTCTTATTCTTTGGCTTATTTTAGTCGTTTCAAGCGCATTATCAAAAGTGGCACTTTTGCGGGTAGTTGAGCTTTTAAACCAACTCCCGGAAGCTTTCATCGCACAATTCTGGTAGTTTCGGTGTCACTGTCCCTGCTGAATTAGCTTCTGTATTCTATTCTATACCCACGCATGTTTTGAATCGATCTTCTAAACTCATGTGATCCATAAGGCGGTATTCAGCAGCAGAAGTTCACCGAGGGATGTAATTTTCGCGACGTAGAGTTAAAATTTTAGTTTTATCACATTCGTTATTTTTTTTTTAATAATTTTTTATTTTTTTTATATACTTTTTTTTTAATTTTTTTATTTTATTCTTCCAAGTGTCCATATTTCAACGTCCGCTACTGTATGTGCATAGAAGTACTTCGATTGCATGTAAAATTCTCAGAAATTCTGCCTTCCATACGGCGGTAGAAGCTGAGCTATATTAAGCCTTGTTTGCTGCTTTGGCTGTTTGGTTCCCTTGCAAACTGAAATACTACTGAGCTGCTTAACTATTAAGCTTTGTATGGACAAAGAATTACCAGAATTTGTGCAGCAGTCAAAGGCTTTGTTGGTGAATAAACGATATTTGTTATTGCTTTTTCTTTCCCTTTGCATGGCATGAGAGAAATGGCATTGATATGCAAGAAGATTTTGATTTTTTAGATTTTTTAGATTTTTCTACTATTTATAATAGTGAGCAGCTTTTAGAGTGAATAAGAATTTATTTTCATTTTTATTGTATTCAATCAGCATCACGGGAGTCTTTTCTCATCGTTTAGAGCACTGACATTCTATACTAAAATCAAATATACCCAACAGGCTAGAGGAAGAATTTGGTCGTAATTCACGTTGTCCCGAAAAAGAGGAAAGTCAAAAATACAAAAAAGATTAGATTAGGTAAGGTAAGATGAGTCGCTTTTTTATAAAAAGGATGGATTGCCAGAAAGGTTCACTATGATATCCAGAAGAAGAGTTCTACAGACTTGTCTCCACATGTGCTCATCTCGATTTTTTGGCGAGTCCAGCTAGAGACCCTAGTCCTCCGCGAGGTAGGCACCTTGCCGTGGTGCGGGGGCTTAGTCGAATCATTAATCAGGCCTTATCATTGGGTGACAGTGGGTTCGTTTACGTGCATTCCAGTACTGAGCGAGTTCACTCCATTCGTATGAGTCGGACTGCCTTTTTGAACGATGATCAAGTTCTGCCCCCCGGAGGAGCAACCCTATTGAAAAAAAAAATCTGGGTTGGAATAAGGTGTAATACGACCCGTGCGGAGGTTCAGCCTGGCTGGGGACCCAGATCAAAAATAACCCAGTCGCGAACGGAGTGCTCCAGATACCTGGAGACCTCCGGTTCTATCTAGCCTTACCTGTGCACACGGACCTCTGTGCAGGCGGACTTCCCTTGTCCGACACTCGTGGGACCAAAATGGGAAAGAATTAAAATAAATATATATCTAACAAGGAGGACGGGACTCCCAAAAAACCGACGGAGGTGAACCCGACTGTTGCCACAGCTGCGAGCAAGTTAGTGGTCAAACCGCCATTAAAAGGATATAGAGGGGGTTTGAACTGGTCCCAGCACGTTTACTGCAGGAGGCAGCGGAGGACGAAGAGGCTAGGGAAAACCGGTCTACAAGCGATCAACACCAGGAGTTTCGGAATCAACTCCGCTTAGGACGAGCAATTCCCATTTTACCTCAACCTCTTTCAGGGGACGGGGGTCGGTACCTGCTTCCAGGTTTAACACTGGTAGGTTACCATAGAAGGGCCTAGTACCTCTGGGCGAAGTTCTATCGTAGGGCAGGGGGATAGGCTAAACATGTCCGTCCCTCTAAGCAAAGCTACTACGAGAAAAGGGCGGCCAGTAGGGTCTTATTTAAACTAGGAGAGGTAGGAGCAGAACATGCGTAACATCCAGGCTACTATGGCCGCAAATAAACAAGAAAAGGACAAAGAAATTGCTTAGCCTCTCAAGAGAAGATATCTCGAAGGTCGTGGCTTGCGTCACCGGACACTGGCTATTTAGTAGGCATTCCTTGAGACTAGGAGTATTCTCCCATGAATATTTTTGAAGTTGTAGAGATGAGTAAGATGAAGAAACAGTTGAGCACTTCCTTTGCAATCGTCCAGCCTTAGCGAAAATCAGAGCAGGTTGTCTAGGTAAACACTTTTTCAATTGAACTATCTGGCGCGGGGATTAGACCAATCCTGCGCTTCATAAGAGCCGCAGAGTGGTTTCATGAAAATAAATAAACAAGGTTCACGTGTCACACAGTGGTATCACAACGGACCAGTAAGATCTAAGTGAGTTGGTCATACGGGCCGACTACCACTATAACATAACCTAAGTCCTGAAAGGAATAGTTTCAGTGAAAAATGATACGTATTTTTCGAAGTGTAAAGCATTCACATACACAGGGAATGCTGATTGGATTCTATTTTTTCTAACTTATACAGAAATCGTATAAAGGATTCCGAGCCTGGCTAACATACGACCAGTAGTCTAGAGCCCCGTTAGTATTCTCGCGCGATGAGGATAAGGAAAGCTTGCAGGATAATTAAGTTCCCTCCATAGTAACTATTGGAAGCACGTAGGCTTTACTTTGAAATCATCTACAACAATTCAAAGAACTTCAAAGAATGCCAGGAAGAACTTGCTTTAGCGCGCACGACAGACATCACTCTCATCTGGGTACCTGGCAATAGGAACAAAGAAGAAAGTGAGAAATCTAATGAGCTGGCTAGACAGAGGGCTTCCTATAACAAATCCAAAGCGGTAGAAATAGGCTGATCCCAAAGTGTGCGCAAAAGGGAGATCTTGTCGCTATTCCAGAAGCAGGCCGTTGGCAGATGGTCCAATTTCAACAGATGCAGTATGACGAGTTATTAAGAAAGCCAGGAGCAGACATATTCAGAATTATGTCAACAGTAACCGGCCACTATCCTTTGGGAGACCATGCCAGGAAGATGGGGTGGATAGATGTAGAAGCTGCAATCAAGAAGAATCTAAGGGCACAGTCTTTCAGTATCTGTGTGCGTGCCCAGGCCTAGGTGCTCTACGACATAGAATGCTGGGGGAATTCTCGATGGTTAACTTGAAAGAAATTGTAGATAAGAAAATAAACGACATAGGCAGATTTATAGTCAAGTTGAGATGGTTCGACTAATAAAAGGCAGTGGTTCTTCAGGCGGTGTATCAAAATGACAGCTTTTGTGCTAATTGGGTCTGGGCTGTGTCACTCAGACAATACCTCCAAAATGGCATTTTTTGTGCTAATTAAGTCTGGACTGTGTCACTCAGACAACACCTTCACCACCACCACTACCACCACCACCATTCTGGAGAGAAACCATTTTCGCAGTGTTTTTTATTCATCGAGCGATAACTAAAGTGAGTTCTATGTTTTGCAGTTGCTCGAAGTAGTTCACTTGTGATTATTAGCTGTTCCAGCTTTCCTCTTGTGTTCTGAAAGCAAAAGAATTAAAGTGGTTTGTATGTTAGAATCGGTTCTCTTCTCAGCTGTTTTCTTCGCGCACACGTCTGCTTTTTCATTAAACGAAACACCACTGTATCCTGGTATCCGGTATAAATTCCGATGTACCGTCAAAGAGGCTTTAGGAATCTTCTTTCTTGATCTTCTTGATCAATCATTGCCAACCTAAGAGCATAAGATCGAAACATCTCTGCTTACAAAGAAGCAAGTTTGAAGTAGCGAAGTCCATCAGCCTTAACAACTTTGCCGTCATATCATTATCAGAGAACTCAGCTTAAAAAATACTACAGTAATCTGAAAGTCTGTAAGTGGCTCCTAATGACAAACAGCAAAAGAGTTATGTTGGTGTGAAATATCACCTTGACCACGAGCATAAACTTTAAATTAGTTGATCGACACTTTACGAGATATCGATCACTACAGCCATCTAATGAGAAAATAGTGGGCTTTTTCCCCAAACTATTAATATCTTCAAGATCCCACGGCTTTAGAGCTTACATTCCGATCAAGGGCTTTGTTCAATTGCTCTTAATTTGCTTTCTTTCTTATTTTACATTTCAAAATTATCCAAGCTATGCATCATTCCAAGCTCTTTTTTATGTAATTATAAATAAATATGCAAATCGCTTCTGACGTTTGGCGCAAAACATATCCCACCATCAATCAAAATCATTTCATATGCAAATATTCGCTTTTACCCACATATACACAAGCACATATAAATGAATGAAAGCATATATTCGCGTATACATTTGAGCGAATGGCTTGCAGTTGGGGGCAAAATAATAGCAGTAGGTACATATAGATATCTTTTTGACTTCAAAGGAAGAGATGTATATTTTTTATTACAATAAAATAATAAAATAATATACTTATCTCAGGCACATCAAAGCGCAAAGGATTCCCATCGAACGGTCAAATTCTACGAATAAGTAACGATAGAGCTACAAAAATGATCTGCGAAACAAATACACAAGACGACAGAAGAAGAAAAATGATGGAGAGATCACATTGAAGACGACTTTGGAGCTATGGGCATATCTGATATCAAACGAAAACTGATGACCGAGTGACGTGGATGTGAATTGTAACGGAAGCAATGGTTCACCCTGAACTGTGATGCTATAATGACGATAAAGAAGGTTGCGTGATGCTATTTAAATAACGAGGTGATCTCTCAAACTGTTGAATCAATTTTGAAAATTATAGAATGCCACTTATACGAAGCTCCACATTCGAAATGGGATACTGAGAGTACTGCAATCTATAGCTTTCAACAAAAGGCATTTTAAATTATTTCATTGTAAAAAACCCTTAAAGGGTTGCTGCATTTTTGAATTTGAGTGGAATACTCGTACTCTTGAATTAGTCGATTACTCGAAAAGTTAAAGAGTTCGCGGAACAACAGTCAGGCGACGTTGTAAGTCAACGGATTTCTGTTGTATCACTTCCGCCGACCGAGGCCTTTTGGAAGTCACAAACGCATAAGGGCAAGAGCCCGCATGAGCTTCGCCAGCCGCATTCTCCTTTTCCTCCTTGCAACGCTCTTCGATTTCCCAGCTTCTTTGGGAGGGCGTGCCGCCACCGCAGTGATATTACAGCTCAGGCCCTCCGAAACCTGGAAATGTTTTTCAGTATTTGAAGAAGAGAAGATTGCGATAGCAACCACCATCTGCTCCAGAATGCTCTCTCGCTCGTACAACTGAGAGACTTGCGTCCAGAATCCATGCCCCTGCCGCCGAAGCGGGTGGATCGTCATTTGTGTGGGTTCCACCTGAAGTAATCGATCCTTCGTTTTCCATTACCTTTTTCAGTTTTTGTTCGGGACTCCTCCCTAGGCAGTTTGGTTTGCGTATGGCACCCTGATTCTATGCCAACTTTGACTCACCACATGAATGGTGGAACCTAACCCAACTGGGAAGGCCGCTATTGTGATGCCAGGGCTTTCCTATCCACCACCTGGGGTGCGCCCAAGGGGAAATTAGGCAACTCCTCGTGGG
This sequence comes from Anastrepha ludens, assembly GCF_028408465.1. NCBI lineage: Eukaryota > Metazoa > Arthropoda > Insecta > Diptera > Tephritidae > Anastrepha > Anastrepha ludens. The sequence goes on from NC_071499.1 coordinate 12,735,399, forward strand.
TAACGGACCTCTGACTCCTTACCTACCGGAGCCCCATCTGCCACTCCCATCTGCAACCATCAAAGCCACGGTTAGCAAATGGGTTACTATAATCCACAAGCAGATGGACTAAACTGATGTTACCTGTCATGTTCGACCGACAGTCGCAAATCCTGCTTTCATTAAGTAGAAGGGACTGCAGACAGCTGGTTGGACTGATGACGGGCCACTTTCTATGCGCGAAGCACAAGGAAAAGGTAGGCATCTCAGACAGTGCACTCTGCCTAGCTGGTGAAGAGAAGGATGAGACGGCGGATCACTTCCTGTGCGTCTGCCCCGCCTTCGGTCGAAACAGGTTTGAGGTCGTTGGCACTGATTTGTTAAGAAGCGACCACCTTAGGTCCTTAGCATCACAAGATCTACCCAGATTTCTTCGGAGGTCGGTTGGATTTAAAGAAAATTAAAAGGGAATCCGAGTGCAGTACAATGCACTTCTGTCTGAGTGCTGTACTTGCTAGTTATCCCGGCAAATAAAAAAAAAAGATTTGAGTTGTATTTTTTTTTTCTTCGATTGCCACATCTGCAATTAAATTTTCTATCAAAATTGTATCACCATTGCTTGATATTTGTAAAAGTTACGCCGTCTTAAGTAAATCTACCTTCGGCACGATTCTTCGATTTTTTACAATTTTCAATGGTGCAAAAATTTTAGAAATGTTGGGAAACTGTTTCGGTGTTTCGGTAATGATACGCTAAAGAAAGCAGCCGGTTACGAGTAGCTTCAGAAGAGTTGGTAAGTCTAACGATGAAGACGAACGTAGTGGCAGGCCGTCACTTGCGTCATTATAAAAGGAGCGTTCATTCCCTAAACAAATTTAGCAATACCCACAAAAAACAGCTCATTACGTGAGGGAACATTAAAATTAATTTTATTGAGAAGACACGGGCAATCTATTGAGCCCGCACTAATATCGAAGACAAAACACATCGACAACAGAAAACGCCTAGACTCTAAGGGCATTCGATTTATTAATAAGCAACGAGTCCGATAAGACGGGATGGGATCAACGAATTTCATCGAGCGCAAAGCAAAACGCAAAAAATCTCTCTGAACAGACTCTAATCTATTAATATAGACTGCATGAAATGGTCTTCCAATGAATACCGCGTATTCTAACCTGGACCGAACTAAGGACGAGTACAACAGTTTTAGAGTACATAGATCAGAAAACAAAGAACAATTTCGACAAATAAAGGCTAACATTGCGAACGATTTAGAAAGAATAAAGTTTATGTGGGTGGTGACGTTGTGCTTGGAGTAAAAATAAGCACCCATGTCCTATAATTCACTAATTGACTTTAGCGGCGAGTTCGAGGTATCGTAAGCTGTTGGAACAACATTTGCTGAGTATCCTTACCGGAAATTGTCCGTTAGGTGTCCATGCGGTGAGACTAGGGATTATTTTAAGTCTGTCTGGAGTATGAGGTGGAATTATCTCTCCATGAAGGCGATAATATCACTTTTGAGAAATAGACTTGTAGGTATTTTAACTTTTCTGATTGTATTCGTGGTTTTTGATTATATTTCTGGAAATTTGAGAAATACTTTAGTATAAAGCTTAACCTAAACTTAACTTCAAACCCAAATATTCAATGCGAGCAGTTCACGGATATAAAAAAAAAATAAAAATAATGAAAAAGTTCTAAAGTTTTCAAAGACATAATACGCGTGCCTATTGTTGTTGTAATTTGAGTAAGCATTTAAATACAAATAATCTCATCTCTTTCCATTTTCCATAGGTCACTACTATTATTTTGCGCACAAGTGTATTTGAAAAAATATTAAATTATTGAGTGACGCGCTGAATTTACGAATTTTGGGCATTTACCGATTTGTCAATGGCGCAAATCAGTCAGCCAGATAATATTCGTAATATAATAAAACACGAATTCGCAAATTGATTTTGACATATGAAGAGCGAATAATGTTTGCATGTGTGATTACTGGCATGAGTACTTGAATACTTATTAATAGATAGGTAACTAAATTTTTGACAGCATTGAGGATTCGCAAATAAAGTGTGGACAAATTTGATTATGGGAATTAGAAAATTTTCAATGAAAATTGAGAAAATAAAAAATTCAACTTGATTTAAATTTAATTTGTCGCTGGCTTTGCAGATGCTGTAATCAGAAATTCAATTTGATCGCAAATATGAATCTATTTGTATAAATGTTTAATGAAATTCGCGCAAATTTATTAGTGGTTCTGGAAGAGATAAGTAATTAAAATTCGAAGGGAAAAAACATTTGAGTTGCGATAGTAGCCACAAACTAAGCTTCAGTATTGGTTCGTGGCTGAATGTCATTTTGGCCAAATATTTTTGATAAAACTAAATTGCGGTAAGAAACAAGAAGAATTACAAATAACAGTGAATAACTGGCCCTTATCGGCTTTGATTTCAAATGAAAAAATTCCAAAAAATAGAATCAATCAAAAACAAAAGGTTGCTTACAAAAAGGTGAATAAAGCTGAGATGTTTCGGTATTCACTACCTGTCCAATATTATCAGAGTTATAATTTATTAGATAGTCTCGGTAGTTTAGCTTAAGTGCACTAGCCGCCATCCCAGAGGTTGTGAGTTCGAATCCCACGTAAAGCGCGGTCCTCGCACTTTTCCAAATTTACCTCCTTTTCATGTTTCTAAAAAAAAAACAAAAAAAATAATTTCTCAACCCCAAAACCTATGCTTTCCATCCTTTACATTCTTACTACCGCACAATAGTCAAGGCATTATTTGCATTGTAACTGCTAAAACAAGCAAAGTCAGTGGCGCCAGCAAGAGGAAACGGGCGATCGCGATAATAGCGCAGACACACGAAATTTAGCGAAGTCCTCAACCATCTTTGCGATCCTTCTGGCAGAAAAATGTGAAACACAGATGGCGCTCCAAGTACTAAGAAGGCTTTATTCGTAAGTAACGACAGGTGGGCATTCCCACTACTTAGGAGTGGTAGCGGCAGGCTAATCACTTATCCTGTCAGAAATCAAAATAGATTAACGAAACCAACGCAGGACGGAGTCTTGTCGAGGCCCTATGTTCCCGAGAGGAGTGAACAAGGGAAAAAAATAAAATTTGTTAGGTTATAAAAATTCCCTAGGCAACCTTCAATCCACTCGTGACTAGATAGATACTCCTTGATTAATTTTGTTGTTGGTCTTCACTAGAATTGTTGTTTTTATGCAGCAGGTCCCAAGCCCAGATATCCTGACTTTCTTGGCCTTCTTACATTAGCTAGCTCTCAAACGGATATTTGGAAGCTCCCCAGAGAATACTTGGGTGGAGCTCAGAAGTTGTGAACTGCATGGGCTGTATGCAGAAGAATCGTCCCGGCCACTCTTAAATGAATGGCGTTCAGGGACTTTCCGCACTTGCGTTGCCATCTGCACATGGAATCATCCTCCTCCTAATAGCTTTTACTATAGTCTCAGTGTAGCACAGACCTCTCTTGTCCGACAAAACTAACGCTCTTAAGCCTTAAGCCTAAGAGTAGCTCGTACTCTATGGCGCTGAAGCATGGGTTGTGTCGCAGATGGATGCTGCCATTCATGACGTATTCGAGAGAAAGATACTTCGCAAAATCTTCGGTCCTCTTCGTGCTGGCGATAACTACTAGCTGGCTGAATGAGCTCTACGACGATGTGGACATAGTGACCCGCTGGCTGGGCCACATCGAGCGTTTGGATGCAGAAGCTCCAGCAAGCCAGCAAATAAAGTGTTCGGATGGCTAGTTAGAGGACAACGACGTAGTGGAAGACCATGCTACCGATCGAAGGATTAAGTCGAGGGAAACCTCTCATCGCTTTGTGTAACAAATTGGGGAAGGCGCGCGCAAAGCAGATGCGCTTGGCCGGACTTGTTGCAATCGGCCTTAATCCGGTAACTGGCGGGAGTGGTGAATATGGTGGTGAAACACGCAGATCGAGTTCATGTCTCATGTCCTCAACACTGACCCATAACCCATGGCGCTCGCTTAACTACACATCCAATCCAGGCAGTAAAAAACCCAGGTCAGAAGATTCCAATTTCAGACAATCGGAGTAGATATACAATTGGTATTACCGCAGAACTTTTAATTAAAAGGTGCTAAAAATATTTTGAGTGTATTCTGCGAGGAGTGGCTTCTGAATCGCTGTAGTGTTTTCACAAATTTAAACTTCCGGACCATTGTGGTGTTTTCCAAGTGGATATAGCCGCAGTGGATCGGTTGCTTACTTCTGTAATTATTGTGATTGGACGACTGGCAAGCGGCAATTAAGGCGTTGGGCTAGTTGTTTTGTGCGTTCGAAATTAGTCGAAGTATGCTTTCAAGATGTTTTCAAGACATAAAAATCTCGTAGAGACTTACCTTTGTCTGCCGAGGGGCGATAACTATGAGAAACAACTTTTTCTACGATTTTATTTTTCATGTGGATTTTTTATTATTATTATTATTTGATTAGTTGTTTGTGCACTGCGACCTGAAGAGATCTATTGTGCAGCCATGTAGCCCACTCAAACAGTTTTAGGCTGTTAATAAATATTAAAACTGATGTGGCCTTAATTTCAGCAAGGACGTTTGGATCTATAGCCTCATTTCTCAGCTAATTTAGTCTGCGTCGTGGCACTGTTGGGGAGTCGCATAGAACGTGTTCTGCTGTTTCTTGTGCCTCTTTGCAGAGTTTACAGGAATCATTTTCTATCGCGACTATCTTTCTCATGTGATAATTAAGTTTGCAGTGTTCCGTTAGTAGTTCAGTGTAAAGTTTTATGTCCTTTCTGCTTAGGTTAAGGATTGCTTCTGCTTTTCCCCGTTATGGATCTATACGTCTTTGCGACTTCCGCATGCTCGATTGGGCTCTCCAGTACTCGATTAAGCCTCGTTATTTCCGCGCACGTAAAAAGGCACTTTTGAAGCCGTTGTTTACCCCAGAGGAAGTTTCAGGACCAATGAAGCGAGCGTTTGCATCCCTTTCCGCCAAAGTGCCCGCAATTTCATTCGCTTCGTGTCCCTCATGTCCCGGTACCCACATCAGAGTAACGAAGTCTCTTGATGCAAGAGTTTCGAAAAGTTTTAAACATTCCCAGACCAACCTTGATTGGCAGCTGTCTAGCTAGTTTAGAACTTCTTGACTGTCAGAGAGAATGTCGTGTGGTTCTCCGCCTGAAAAATGGAAGTTGCCTTTCTCCATTCCGATTGCCTTTTTGAAGTGTGGTCCGACAACTCCAGCCCCGGCACTGCCGTCTTCCATTTTGGATCCATCCAGAAAGCACATCTGCGCGCTTCTGTTTTAAAGATATTTCATTATTTCTCCATGCTGAGCGATTACTGATGACCACAGAAAGGGGACGATTTGTCACATGCCTGTTTTTGGTACCTTTTACTTTGTTTTAACTCCCTTATGAGAAAAACAGGTGCAGGCAAAATAAAAATATTTTTGTTTTTAGTTTCTGACAGGAACTTAATATTATATTTAAAAAAAATTTTAAGACTTTACTTTATTTATATTGAAATTATTGAGCTATTGAACCATTGAAATTCTCTTACCGCACTTAATTCAGTTCAAATTCTAATGACACGCAACTAAACTAAGCAATCAAATTCAACATATCTGATTAAATTAAAGTAAAAGCATTTAAATCTTATGAAATTTATATGAATCGCAAGTGTGTGCGAATTTATTGTCATTTCAATTGAGTAGAGGAAATGCATGCAGTGTCAGCTGCTCTGATTCTTGCAATATGCATTTATGTCACACAATGCCTTTCATCTTACTGCTGTTAACATTATTTATTACACTTGCAACACTTCCAACACCTACAAATCATAAATTGTAAAAGCAATAAAACGTTACTGGCCATTGCATGAGCGCTGATAGTACCGAACAGTTGCCACACTCAATTCTGATTACAATTACAATTGCAACTATTGCAGCTGCTTTCAACGGCAATTGCTTATGAGTATAATTGAGTGACGGCATTGAGTACTGAATACAACAATACTTGCAGCTCACTCTCACGCCACCATACAAAGCAAGACTCGTTGCTCACTTTCTCCCTCCAGCCATCCCATTTCTTTATTCGCACTCACAGTCACACCTACACTTACACGTTTTCAATTCCAACTGAAACAATGGCATTCATAAATACTTAGTGCTGTTCAACTCAAAACACTGGCAGCCAGTCAAGCGAACCAGTTATGCGACACATACAAACAAACAATAAATGCTTAATGGCTACTAGCAAACCGCTGTACAAGCGGGGGAGGGGTAGTGTTATTAAAAGGTGCCCTAGGGGCTGGCAGACGCCTGAATCGGGTGTGGCAAAATGTGACTGCAGGCGAAGCAATTGTGGCATCGAGTATTATAAAATGCAGCTTGCAACATTGTTGTATTCTTTAGAAGAACCTATACGCGAACAATTCCAGATAAGTGCCCAGTAAACCAAAGATGACAAATTCTGAAAACAAAAAAAAAAATTCTTATATATTGTGCATACGCACTTTTCTTAGTTTTAAAACGAAATTTGTATTTTGAAACTGTTAGAAAACTTGAGAATATTTCTCAACGAAATTAGGGTTTTTATCTCATTATGAAGCTAAGCCCGTAAGTCGGTCTATAATGCAATCAATTAAAGAAAAGGGAAAGCGAAAGCTGCGCAAAATATTTTAAGAAGCTGGACACCCTAGAGACAAACAAAACTTCAATGCTACAACACATAATCTCAAAAGCCTACTTCGGGAAAAGAATAATTTCCAAATACCCAACTGGACTGTCGGCAAACCAAAATATTGATTACTTCCTATGGAAGGCAACGAAAAACTTCGCCCATTCGACAACAAGAGTTCCTTCAGTAAGAGATAACTTGAACAGCTTGCTGAAAAATAACAACCACGAAGGTACAGCGTGCGCAAAACACTTTAAATCCGCGTCTACCAATATTTCCAACAGACAAATTTCACATATTTGAGTATCTTGAGGTACCTCATCAAATGTCTCTTCCGATTATACCTACAAAAATATCAGAAATCAAAAAATCATCGAGGTCGTTAAAGCAAACAGGCCTCCAGTATAATACCTTCTAACCGGCAAAGTCCTAAAAGAACTCCCGTACGTAGGCTTAAAATACATCACTCAGCTCCGCAACGCCATTCTGCGGACCAGTCATGTTCCGGAGCAGTTAAAAGTTGCTGAAATTATACTAATCTCAAAGCCTGGTAAACCACAAGAAGCTGTTACTTCTTACTGGCCGATTAGTCTCCTCCCAGTTTTATCGAAAGTTTTTGAACAAATCTATTAGCGCGACTGAGCAAATAATAATAGAAAAGCTATTAATACCCGATCATCAATCAATCTTCATCATCAACGGAACAAGTTCAGCGAGTTTATAACTCGATGCTTCACAGGCATTGGATAGAGCTTGGCAACCCAGTTTACTGCATAAATTAAGAAAAACATTGCCGCAAAGTTACTATGAGGTCTTCCTTCAGAATCAAACTGGGCGACGAATTCACGGATTTAGCACCGATCTCTGCAGGTGTGCCACAACGAAGCGTTCTTGGCCCCGTTTTGTACAAAATATTTACTCTCATGAATGGTTGAGACTGCAACTTACGCCGACGATATCATCATTATGTCTACCAGTCATAAGAGTATTTTGGCAACACATTCTCTCCAAGAAAACATTGAAGTCATAGAGAAAGGGTTCAATAGATGGCGTATACAGGTAAACCCAACAAAGTTCCCTTCACACTAAAACCAGAAACATTTGCTGCCACCACCTTATTCGATCAGCAGCTGCCACAAGTGGATAACGTGAAATATTTGGGTATGCACCTGGACAGACGCCTAATGTGGTAAAATCACACAATGACCAAACACAAACAGCTCGGTTTTAAACTCACTTCTCTACAATGGCTTAAGGGAGGAAGCTCCGTGCTGTCTCTAGATAACAAACTTTTCCTTTACAAAGCCGTAATTAAACCCATTTGTATTTACGGCATCCAGTTATGGGGCGCGGCGGCGAAAACGAACATTGACATCATAGAGAGGTTCCAAGCAAAGGCACTGTGAATAATCACAGGAGTTCTGATTTGCTCTAGTAAAGAGATAACATTCAATAAAATGATGGTACTTTCAGTACGGGGGAGATAAAACTATTCAGTGACAAATACAGTAGTCATTTGTCGAGCCACCCGAGCGCGTTGGGGTCATAATTCAGTCAACAACCTACGTACCGCACCTCACACGTGTACATCTTTTCAAATCATAAAACATATAAAAAAAATTAAAAATATACCATATATATATAAAATCAGCCACAAAATGTCAAGGCTCTCTCTTAATCTTATCTTAGGTGAACTTGGACTTCATTCGTCAAGATCGCCCCATTCGCCTAAGTTATATAAGTTGTTTAATGTTTAAATTTAAAACAGAATACAATAAAAACAAAAACGAAAAAGTTATGCAGATTAAAGTAATTACGTAGCGACCACATTAATAGGTATAGAAGAGTTTTTGGCGACCAACCTACAGGGTCCGACACTCGAAGTGTAACCAATTTCAGACCGCTCGCACAGCTGATGCACGTGCGAAGAAAAAAAATCTGTAATGGATTTCAAATGTAAAAGGTTGACTGTTTTATATTTGGCTGGCAAATCACAACCAGCGACTGTTCGTGAGCTCAAGCACCTTAAAGTAAATAAAGTGTTTATTTATCGCACCATTACTCTTCACTATGATACTGGTGGCATCGCGAAATGTCATGGAGGTGGTCATCAAAAGACTGCAACATCACATGAAATGATTCAAAAGTGAAAAAGCGACTTGAGCAAAAGTGCCAATCAAATGGCGAAAGAACTGAACTATAGAAAATATCTGACCGTAGCATACTGAAAAATTATCTCAAAGTCAGGCCTTACAAGATCCAAAAGACGCATGATCTCACACCTAAGCAAGAAGTCCGACTTGAGAGAGCGAAGGAGTTGCTTCTCTTGGCCGAAAGCGGTCAATTTCCGATTGCGTTTTCTGTTGAGAAAATTTTCAAATTGAGCAATTCGTAAACTCCCAAAACGATAGGATTTATTTGGCCGACCGTTCATACGAGAATTTGAGTCATCGATTGGCCACCAGAAGGCAGCATCCGCCACAGGTAATGGTTTCAGCCACTGCTCCCGCAGGTGGACGCTCATCAATTGTTTTCAGCGAGCCAGACGTTAAGGTAGATGCGAAATATTATCGGCAAAGTATTCTGGAGGTTGCTTTGAAGCCGTAGGCAGACAAACATTTCGATGGCAGACCATGGACGTTTCAACAGGGCTCGGCACCGTCTCACAAAGCACAAGTGAACCAAGAATGCCTAAAAAACAACGTTTCGAACTTCATAACGTCCACACAATGGCTCCCAAATTTACCAGACACGAGTCCGATGGATTATTCTCTTTTGGTCGTTTTAGAGAGCAAGGTCCGAACTAAAAGATTATCCAGTCTCGAGGCGCTCAAAAAAGTCATTGCCCGCGTATGGGCCAAAATACCTACAAGTCACAATCGGGCAGCTTGCGATTCGTTTTTGGACGATCTCGAGACCATAGTCAAAGCAAAATGTGGTCATATCCAGCAAAAGTAAATTGATTCTTAATTTTGTATTATTTTCATACATTTTTTACTTTGTAGTAAATAAAACTATTGTAATTTTCCAAACTAAATTTATGCCCTTTTTAATTGGGTACACTCCGAGTGGCGGACCCTGTAGTTCAAGTTTAGAAAAGAGTTTTAATTAAAATTACAAATCACACTTCGACCCCCGACGGTAGGCGCGATGTATCCACTCTGCTGACGACGACTCCAACAAGTCTCTACTCTTCGAACATCGCATTTAGGAGCTTTCTTATTTATTTTTTATACTACTCGATGCAGGATTGCCAAATGTGGTACATGTTTCTATTCGCTCCGTCAAACACAAATATTTACGGGTCTGCCAGTTGCAAGCTAACAACTATCAGCATCATTACGAGTAATCCCATCTAGAGCCTACTTCACCTTGTGCGAAAAAAATTAAATAAAAATGTTGTGCTTCTACTTTATTCCTTCGGCAACTATCACATTCAGCATCCGTTTTGAACCAGTTTAAAAGCAGTTGTGATATGACTAATAAACCACCAAGAACTTTTGAGAAACTTTCCCAGCATTTTACTGCCACAAAATGCCACAGCCACACTTAAGCATACATGCACACACACACATGCACGCATTCAAACGCAGTTAAAAAAAATTGTACGCTCACAAAGCACTGCAGCAGTCAGTGCAGGCAAACGTAAATGATTTAGATGCATGCCCCCACTTTTTCTAATGGTTATGTGCATTCTTTTGGCATTGTGCATAGCTCACATGTTTCCTCTCTTGTTATATTTCATTCTAATTTATATGCATACATACATAATACCATACATCCTCGTACGTGTGATATATTCTTTGCACGCAGCGACATATGCAAAAAGAATTTGCTTTAATTTCCGCCTCACAAAAGAGAAACAAAATGAAAAGCCGGCAACTAAGCATTGGAAAAGTATTCGGTTGTGGAGGAAATTCAAGCTAAAGCGTTAAGGTAACTGGAGCACAGCGGAAATGCGGCAAGACAATACGCTGACAGTCTGTAGTAGCTCTAAAGCGTTGTGGTTAATATGGCGTAAAAACGTAGTTTTGCTGCTAAAATTGTGGATTCCTTTAACATGAAAGTACAGAAATTTTATTTGCTCTTGATTTTATAGAAAATAAATAAAAGGTGTGAAGGAAAATTTGTATTTGGGTATATAGAAAGATATGTTGGACACAAATGGCCGTGCGGTCTTATGTTTCTGCGAGCTTCTTATGAATATGACATTGTGTGACATTCTACAAAAATTGCTTTCTCTCTACAGATAGCCCCGTCCACTATAGTCATTCCACTTATCCCACCTGGTGGAATGAAGATTTAAGTCAGCTTAAGGAAATGATGAGAAAAATCTGCAACATCTGCTACAAAAAGAGGTGTTATTTTGATAAAGATCTATGGTTTCGTTGCTTGTGTGGCACGTAGCGCCGTCTAATCCACCATCCAGTTCCGGCCATAAAAAATCCTTAATTATAGCTCGATAGCGCAATCCATTCAACATAACTGTTGCTCCAGCTTCATTTCCGAAAAAGTAAAGTCCAATGACTGAGGAACATTTGTGGAACAACATCAAGGTGCACAACACAAATACGAGGAGGAGCTCGGCCAAACACCCAAAAGGGTGTAGGGTGTAGAGAGGCTTTTCAACAATACCTCTTGGATTTTCTGAACCCCGGATCCGACAATTTTGCTTGTTGACGAAGCCACCGGCGTGGAAATGCGCCTCATCACTCAAGATGATTGTTCGATGGAATTCCGGATCATTTTCATGCATTTCAACGACCCAATCAGTAAAGACACGACGCTGTTGATGATTGGCCGGCTTGATTTATTTTGTTAACTGGACTCTATAAGCCTTAAGACCCAAATTTTTATGCAAAATACGGTGTAATGACGTTTGTGGAATGCCCATTTCCAAAGAATGACGAGGAAGGGACAAACCTGGGTTTTCTTAAACACTTTCGGCTACAACAGCAATATCTTCGATTTTCGGCTGTTCTTGAGCGACGTGCACGGGTTTTATTCTTCACATCACTAACTTGTCCCAACAGCTCGAATTTGTTCACCAATTTCTGTATTGCGGTCCGACATGGTGCTTCACGATGACCCAAAAATGTTTAAGTTTTACGAACCGTCTCTGCCAAATTTTCACCATGCATTCATTTATAGTGAATTTTAATATTTTCAGTGCGTTGTTTAAGCGTTTATCGTTCCATTTTTATTAATGGCGTAGTTTCTACTTGTCAAATATCAAAAAATGACAGCTTCAAAAGTGGCATCTACCGAAATAGCGGGGTATTCAAAATAACACCTGTTATTGGGAAACCCTATACTTTAAACGCCACAGAGACTGTATTGAGGAATACTCAGAGGAAACTCAGACAGAAGCTTGGAAAGATTTCTGTAGGTCCATTGAGTCAACCAAAGATACGGCCAGACTAAGTAAGCTTTTGTCCCAAGAATACTCCTGGCCTCATTTCTTGAGGAAAAACAACGTGGAATGGACAAAATCAGTACTCAAATGTCCAACTTATCCGCCGATATAAACAACATCATTGTTTCCCAAGATAAAATTCTATGGTCGATGAAAAACTTTGAACAATACAATGGTAAAAGTCATATACTAGGAGAACTACAACTTTATTTTAGAAGAATTTTTTTTCCTTTTTATAGATCCATCAATATTTCAAGGAGAAATGATGCAGACCGCGGAACAACTTTTTTCGTTGTACTTTAGGTCACGTGGTTTTTTATAAGGGGTTTCCAAAGGGAGGTGTTATTTTGATATTCAAAGAAAAAGTCTATGTTTATTTCATTATAAAGAGGAAAGTATGCTGTTAATAGTGGAAAATAACATCAGCAAATTTCCCAGGTCCTCAAAGAAATCGCCAAGATATTTGGTACGGCTTGTTTGAAGTGCTGGATATTCACAGAGGACCTGCTGTGCCGACTCAATTTCTTCTTCATCTCCACAGCTCCTGCAGAAGCCCATTCTACTGGCTAGGGTGCCAACAGCGCAGCGACCCGTCATAACACCTGTGAGGACGCTGGTAGTTGATCTGTTGAATTCAAGCCGACCATTTTGTCCTTCTAAGATTCAGTTTTAGTCAGAGTGCTTTAAAGACCCTGCAGTTAGTAGTCACCGACGGCCTTCTATTTATTTCCGCGATTACACTCAAGTCAATGGCAGTGTGAGGAATGCTAACGTCCTCTACAACTCACTGAAGGTCAAGCTCAGAGCCGTTCCTTGCACACTCATCCGCTCCTTCATTTCCTTCCACTCGAGAGTGGTCGGAGACCTAACTAAGTGTGATGATGTGTTGTTGGATAAGCGAGAGCGGCCTCCTGCATTCTTTAACACATCTTGCATTGATGCCCGTTGATGTCACTGCTTTGATCGCTGCTTGACTATCAACAAAAATGGAAAGGAAGATGCCTAGGAGTCTAAAGAAGCAATTTAAAGATAATTGTTCCAAGTATACTCCCGATCCAGTACGTCGAAATATGGTGACCACTATCAATGATTTGACACTGGTCTGCCAATCCTTTCTGCCAGATATTCGTATTTCATAGTCTTTGTTCAGATCTGTCTTGGGAACCAGATAGTCTGTTTTTCAATGCGTCTCGCAATTGTTCCACAGCTAGTACAACTAACGTATGGCCATGCGTAGCATACCTGCTGCTTTAAACCCTGAAGCAGATTTGGCCGCTATTCTTTTAATTAACACATAAATTCATGATTGGAATATGCAGGATCATTTCCAGCGTCGCCTGAGGCGTCGATCGGAGCAAACTTGTAGCCAAACACAGAGTAGCCAAGTGCTTTGTGAAAGAACCAAACAGGAAAATAGCGGCCTTTCTCCCAAAACTCAGCAGATAGGACCTAAGAGTACTGATGGGTTTAATAACAAGGACACAACGTCTGTGGTCAGCATATGGCTGCTATGAGCTGATATGGCCGTCGACAGCCTGTCTTGAGGATGACGACACTGTAGAGCATTTTCTCTTTAGCTGTCCGGCGTTTTCCAGAATCAGATTTAGGATACTGGGTTGCGACATACAGAGTTTGGATAAAGTTTATACTCTATCTCTTCCGGATCTCTTAAGATTCATCAATGAATCCAAGTGAATTGTGGAAGAGTGACCTCAAACTAATATTACGTCCTACCACCCACATTTCTAATTTTTTTAATTCGCATTTTTGGCTCAATATTTTCGCTCAAATACTTGGAGTTTGTTTTTGCCTTTTTCACTTATTATCTTATCGATCACTTCGATCCATAGCAAAGATCTGGTCGGACTACAGATTTATACAGCGTAATTTTACAAGGTCTGTTCAACAGCTGCGATTTAAAAAGTTTGATAATTGACGTATTTCGTGACATTGTTCAAACCCCAAAGACGTGAAAGTTTTCAGCGCTTCAAATTAATTAGATTTATTCCACCAATAATGAGTGTCTAATATACCATCTAACTGCGGCATGCAAAAATGTGCTCTACCCGGGAAAAATGGTAAATAAAGAAATAAATAAAAATGTTTGCGCCAATAACGATGGTGTCTATCACGGCACTTAAATTAATTAATAATTGAACTCTGCTATAAGAAAATCTCTATAGTGCCAGGCTGAGTATATCAACAAGTGAAGATTACCAATGGTTTGGTCATCTGATTTAAATGAGTGGGAAATATGTTCGTGGTCTTCGCATTTGCACAAAATGAGAAAATATGAATGAATTCGAACAACTATTTCGAAAACGTGTTTGATGATATGCAATAGTCGATAAGTATTTGAGCCACTACAAAGAAATCTTTCCTGCTGTTATATCAAAATTACAACAATATCTCAGACACATTTTATTTATTTATTTAATTTTTGTTTTTTTTTTAATTATGAATAAATATTTTATATTACAAAAGGCACTAAGTGCCAAGATTTTCGGCCTCAATCGGTACATTAAATTCGACGGACAGCCACAATTTAAATGTGAAAATTCCAAGAATCTAAAAACAAGCAGCTAAAAGCCACTTAACGCTTGTGCCGCACACCTGTGGCCTGTTAGGCTTATGCGGCTTACATACAAATGAGACGAAGGACACAGCAAAAAATTGTAAGCTTAAGTGCGGCAGCGAGTTGTGTAACCAGAGAGCTGTCACACGAAGACAGCGCAGAGTTTGCTCTGATACAGGTAATTTTCCACTGCATTGCTTTTAAACATCTGGTGAGCATCAGTAAGCACAATTGCGACATTTTTCAGGTTCACTTTTTTGAAATACCTATATACAGTTGCGGTCAAAATAATAGTAGTGCCCACAAAGTGCCCGCAAAGTGGGAGAGAAATGAAGAAGAAATGAGATTTTCCTTGTGTTAAATATTTTTGTTGTTTTTCTTTTAATGAGTTATGACTGCTAACAATAAAATCATGGAAGTAAACTTTGAAAAATAATTCATTATTTTGTTTTTTTTTCCCTTGTTCGCTCCTCTCGGGAGCATAGGGCCTCGACAAGACTCAATCCTGGGTTGGTTTCATTAAACAATTTGATTTCTGACAGGGTAGGTGATTAGCCTGCCGCTACCAGTCTTAAGCAGTGGAAATGCCCACCTGTCGTTGCTTAAGAACAACGCCTCCTTTACTGCTTGGAGCGCGATCTGTGTCTCACACTTTTCTGCCAGAAGGATCGCACAGATGGTTGAGGACTTCGCTAAGTAACAATCAGTTAATAATTACTAGTATTTAGTAGCGCATCCTTTGTTCGATATTAACATAAAACACATCACCGATGCATGGAATTAATGAGATTCACATCGTTCCTTAGCTATCAATTTCCCTGATCGCTCTACTGTTGCCCAAAGCTGGTTATTATTTGTTAGATGAGCATCAGCAACTGCCTCCTTCACATCGCACCACAAATTCTCTATTGGATTGAGGTCTGGAGACTGAGCAGGCCATTTCATAACCTCAATCCTATTTGTCTGAAACCACTGCTGCGCCAACTTGTTTGTATGTTTTGGGTCATTGTATTGTTGGAAGACTCAAAGCACTGACATTTCTGCGCCAGCATATGGTAGCATGATTTCCTCTATAATTCGAACATACACGCTATACTGCACGGTCTCCTTTATTCAGTATGTCGGTCATTGCGTAGAATTTTAAAGTTGGAACTTAAGATTTACCCATACAAAAGTCAAATTGTGCAAGCACTGCTACCGCAAGACCACCAACAATGACTACGCTATTCGTGTTACACAATAAGCCACACAAATTGATTTTTTAAATAATGTTTTGATGTTGGATGAAGCGCATTTCCATTTAAATTTTTATGTCAACAAACAAAACTGTAGATTGTGGGGCTCTGAAAATGCAAGGGCACCAACATCAGTTGCACCCATCTAAATGTACTGTTTGGTGCGATGTTATGGCCACTAGAGTTATCGGTCCATATTTCTTCGAAAATGAGGATCAAACGCCGGAATCAATTTCAGGAGCTTCTTACAGAACATTGAATGAAAACTTTTTGCGGCCAATGGCGGAGCAGTATCCTCCAAAATATTTGAGACGAAATACTGAGCCTTCAACCAAAAACATTATGTGATGTTATGGAAAACGCGTTAAAATGAGCCAATCTTTGTATCGAGAAAAATGGTGGACATTTGTCGGATGTAATATTTTATACATAATTTCCATAAAATGTATTCAATGCATAAAAACAAAATAAATGATTATTGCAAAAGTTATTTGTGTTTAACATCAGGAGGTCTTATTTGGCCTGACTCATTAGCCAATACACCTGAAAATAAATGAAATTACGGCACCAAGTGGCACTTTTTTTAAAGAATTTTGCCTACACATCAGAATCTCAAGGAGGAAAAAAAACCGATTTAGTTTCGAATGTTTTTTTCCTTTTTTTTCTCTAGCTAATATTTATTGCCTAAGATGAATTCCTAATAGATGAATTGCCCACATGGCGGTCCGACTAGGTGATTTAAATATTTTTTTCGACACTTTCATCGATTAATGAAAGTTTCAAATTTTACAAAAAATTTAAGGAAATTTAGGAAATTTAGGCAATTTTCATAATTTGTTGTCCATTTTCACTATATAAAAAAAATTTCGAGCATTCGTTATAGAGAAAAAATGCGTAACACCGTCAAGCAAAAAAATATATCAAAAATCAACGCGAATTTTGAGTTACTTTAGAGTGAAACTTTATTCCAACGAAATTCAATGGACTACAAAACTACACATTCGAAACTTTTGCAAAAATTCTGTTTAAAAAACTCGACATTTTTGTGAAAATTTTTGGAATTCTTTAAATTTTGCATAAAGTTTAAAACTTTGAGATACAGGTTTTTTGTTAAGTTACAAAAAAAAACACCAAAAAAAAAATAAAAAAAATAAAAAAATTTAAAAAAAATTAAAAACAAAAATAAAAAAATTAAATAAAAATTTAGTTGAAAAATTAATAAATGTCAAAACTCTACAAAACATCTCGTGAGTATTATTGCGAAGAAAATTCAATTGACTATAAAACTGCATATTCGAAACTTTTTCAAAAAATATGTGCGAAATTTTTTGAATTCTTTAAATGTTGCATAAATTTGAAAAGTACGAGAAACAGGTTTTTTGTTTAAGTGCCAAAACAAACAAAAACCCAAAAAAACACAAAAAATACACAAAAATAAAACAAAAAGAATTTAAAAATTAAAAAAAAATTATAAAAATTTTGTTAAAAAATTAATAAATAGTCAAAACTCTGCAATATATGTCCCTGATATTATTGTGAACAAACTTCAATGAACTATAAAATTGCACTGCATTCGAAACTTTTTCAAAAAATCTGTTTAAAAACCTTGAAATATTGCGAAAATTTTTTGAGTTCTTTAAGTTTTGCATAAAGTTGAAAACTACTTTGTTAGAGTACCAAAACAAAAACACAAAAACAAAATTAAAAAAAAAAACAAGCACAAAAAAGCAAAAAAAAATTAAAAATTAAAAAAAAAGTTAAAAATTAAAAAAAAAACAAAAAACTTAAAACAAAAATTAAAAATTAACAAAAAAACAAAAAAATTGTTTACAAAAATTAAGTTGAAAAATTAAGAAATAGTCAAAACTCTGCAATATATCTCGTAGGTGTTATTGTGAGCAACATTCAATGAACTATAAAACTGCACATTCGAAACCTTTTCAAAAATTCTGTTTAATAAGCTTGAAATTTTTGTGAATTTTTTTTTTTTTTTTAATTTTGCATAAAGTTCAAAACTTCGAGATACAGGTTTTTTGTTAAAGTACCCAAAACCAACAAAACAAAACACACAAAAAAAACAAAGAAAAGTCAAAAACAAAACAACCAAAAAAAATTAAATAAAAAAAAATTAAAAGAAAAAAATTAATTGAAACAAAGAAATAAAATAAACTTAAAAAAAAAAATTTTTTTAAATTTAAAAAAAAATTTTTATATTAATTTTTAATTAAAAAAAAAATGTATCTTAATTTTTAATTAATATAATTAATTTAGTAAAAAAGTTAATATTAATTTAGTAAAAAAGTTATACAGAAAAAAATGATTGATTAATTTTGCACCACCTTGTATTTATGTTTTCCAGCCATCTCGTCATATTATAGAAATTATTACACGTGAAATAAAGTTTAATGTGGAAGAAAAATTTACTTTATTGGTGAAAGTTGTGGTAAACGCATTGGAAACCACTACCCAACTGCTTAGAATCCAAAAATATGATACATAGTTACCTGGTCGCGGCTTTTTCAAATGATTTCATCAAACTTACTATGAGAACATAAATGCTGGCTGGGTAGCCTGTTGCCCTTAGCGGTTGGCTGTCGCACTTTCAGCAGAAATGCCTTCGCGTTGGGACAGACAAGCAGGCAGCAACAGTTACTATGGATTTTCTTACTTTCTTTTTTTTATCTTTATTTTTAATTTTGTTTTTTGTTAGCTTCTTTATGTAGAAGCATATTATTTCACGCTCCTCGTTTTCCGACGCGCATTATGGCTTTGTGTGCGCAAAGCACCGTCGCATGCCGTCAATATGCAAAGTGCTTGCACAAAGGCAACAATGGCTACGAAAGGTTTGTGAAAAGATTTTTTCAATCTAATTTTTTTTTTTTTTTTTGTACTGAAACTTTGTAGCTTTCAAGTTTTACTTCCGCTAACGGTTTTTATTTAAATTTAAATTTGGTTTCTTTTGAAGACAATAAAGCGAAAAGTCGTAATCCTAACTAAAATACAAATTGAGAGTAAAGCGAAAAGTTTGAAGTAGTCGAAACAAAAAACCGAAGAACAGCGAAGAATAAGGATCTAATGAATTGAAAGGCAAAGCACTGCATTATGCAGCATTTTAACATTCTTTTTTATTTTTATTCTTGTTTAGTTATTCTGCAGGAATTGCTTGCTTAACTTATATTCGAGCGTATAGCGCTTTTTGGCTTTGCTTAAGAAATTTATCGGCCTGTCTGAGGATATACAGGTCGCCACAAAAGGTAGCACTTGCATATTTTCAGCAGTTTTAAATAATTTTTTTTTTTGTTTTTTTTATGCTAGTAATTTTTTACAGAAAGTATCGCTCATTGTCGAACAAAACACCATTGAGAAAATATTAAAAAAAGATCACAAACTTCCGATCCGAATTACACGGTTTTTAATTAGAATTTCTGGAAAGATTTTTGGTATGCAGTTTTGTAGCTTATTAAATTTTGGTCTGAAGTTGATGGAAGTTCTAATTGACTTTTTATAATTTTTTTCCGCTCATAGTGTTGCGCATTTTTCCATATAATAAATGATTAATATTTTTTTTTAATAAGAAATGACATAAAATATATGTAAGCATTCTGCCTCTAAACACATCCTTTCTCACAAAATTGAAGTACTAAGGAGAAGAAAATAAAGCCACTTTCACTCAAATCGATGCTATGAGAGCTATAGGGCTAGTTTACCGAGGCGACAGCCCTTGGTTGGGAAAAACCCGACTCATTCCGCTAACGTAGAACCGGCTGTCATAGGCATCGCTTGCCGGCAGTACTTGGGACAAAGGCAAAGAAGAAATATTGCTGGCGACATTTAAAGCAATTACCCGGTTGGATCTGAATTATGCTGCGCCTGTCTGGTCGCCGGACACCAGTGATTCGCAGTGGACAAAGCTACAAACATGTCAGAATACTGCAATCAGGACAGCTACGGTATGTGTCGCCTTGTTCGCCTTCCCGTACACAATGAGGCAGCAATGCTCTCAAATTAGGAGCACCACAAAATTTTCAGCAAACAATTTCTTCATAGGGTGTTACTAGAGGTATAAACGCTGCAGTTATTTGCTAGAGCCTGAACCACCTCCCATTTACGTCAAGAGGCAACTCCTTCAACTGCACTGACAAGATTCAGGAAAAAACACAATTACAACTACTGGGCTGGACAGCATGCAGACAAACATTAAACCTCATTCATCGGGAGACTCTTACCACTTTCCTGAACACTTGACCCCTGAATGCCGTTATCGCAATCCAACCACCGCTTATTGTAGGCGAACAGCTTCTACTGTCTCGCGAGACCCACGTAACTATGTCCCAATTGTGTTCTGAATACACTGTGGAACAAATTCAGGTTAGCAAAAATTAGGTCCATTCTGAGAGTGGCGGGTGAAAATAGAGGCGAAATTAGAAGACCCGTATCGCGCCGTTTTTTTATGTTAGATCGAATTTTTTTTTAATCGGCCTTCGAAGTTTGCAGTCAAATGCCGATTTTCAGTATATTGTTTCATAAGTACCACAAAAATTTTCGAAATCAATTTTTTCAAAAATTGTAATTCTTGCACAGGTCTCTAGCAATAATTTGGCTTTTACAGATTGAAAAAATATCAATTAGTCGACGAGTTATAGCCAAAAAACCATATAAACAATTTTGCTCCGATTTCGAACTTCGAAGGCCGATTAAAAAAAAATTCGAACTAACATAAAAAAACGGCGCGATACGGGTCTTCTAATTTCGCCTCTATTTTCACCCGCCACTCTCAGAATGGACCTAATTTTTGCTAACCTGAATTTGTTCCACAGTGATATTGTAGTAGGTTGAACTCCTACTTAGCCAGAATCGGTCCCGACTTACTCAACATATGTCCAGCATGTGAAGGCATCCCGAACAACACTTACTACTTTTTCACATGCCCTATTCAATCTACTCACCTAACACCCCTCTTCCTCTGGGCCCAAGCTGTCGAAACAGCACATTTCCTGGGCCTATCGTTAGATGAGTTAGACGAAGACGACCGATGACTACATCGCACTGACAGGGTTCAGTAAGTTTATACTACAACAACAACATAAGAGCTATAAGATGTCGTCGACTATTTAAACATGGCTAAATAGTCAACGAAATTTTATACCCCTTCTCGTGGCTATAGCATTTTTCAAAATTTCAGTCTCTTTGAGGCAGCACAGATTTTTTTTAATTGTATTTTATTAATTGGTTTTTGAATTTCTTAACCTTTTATTTATTTATTTCTTACCTTTATATTTATTTTATTATATTCGCTCGCAACTTATGATCGGTCACGTGTAGCGGCTGGTTGGTACCGAGGATTTTTATGTGATTGGAAGTCGGTAGTTGTCCTCGCGGCCATGGTTTCGTACTCCGAAATTACAGCCTTATATCTGACCTTGATCATCTGGTCTACCAGCCACTTCACTCTTAGCGTTCTTAGTCAGAATGAATTTGGCTCTCAGGCAGCGCGCTTTGAGCAACGACCCAAAGGATTTTTTATTTTCCTTTTTGTCATCCCTACCAGAGGTCGCCGGAGAAGACGATTGCGTTTGTTGAGTTACTGGCTGTAGACGGCTGGGTTGCAGCAGTAGTGCGATATGGTAAGCACTCGTCGTGCTGGCTCCGACCACTGTGTCCTGGCTAGGAGCCAGCGGCTCGTCTTCCGAAAGTGTGCCCAGCACACTATCCGTTTTTTTTGTTTCCGTAATGCGTTTTGTTATGTTTTTTTGCTTTATTTTCCATTTATCTAAATTTTGATCCCACGAGTATACACGGAAAAAAATGCAGGCAGAGCCGGCATACCGCTGTAATGCACTTGCTACAACCGATCTTGCCTGAGCATCGGAGGGGACCGTTGACGACTAGTTATTTAGGCACAACCAGTCATGCAGCTCTCTACCTCAACATCTTAGCTTAAAGTGCTGACAAGGTTATACCGCCTTGACTAGGTCGACAGGGACTTGTTTTGGTTGGGTTCCAAAAGAATATGCATACAAGCAGATTGAGTCTCTGTTATGTTACAATTACTTCCACGTGGGACCAAACCCCAAATGCGGAATAACACACAAGCACGACAAGCAAATGTAAAATTATCAGCTCTCAGACTCATGAGCATATTCTACTGCACTGTCAGGTGGTTGGACGCCCAATGAAGACAGTGTTTCCATCGTCACCAAGTCGTTTCTGTTTCGCTCAGCCGACTATCGTTGAGGTAACTCATAAACAACAGGCTAAGATGTGGTTTTTAGTCGCCTTTTACGACAGGCATCCGTTACCTCGGGCAAATTCTAACCCCCTAACTAAATACATAATTTTTTTCAGTATTCATTGACATTTCATCATGAAAAGACTTACGCCTTTAGGAATCATCAGCCCATACTTTTTCAAAGATGAGTCTGATGCCGAAGTAACAGTGAATAGCGAACGCTATCGCGCCACGACAAACGACTTTTTGATGCCGGGAATCGAAGCTCGTGAACTTCCAAATATTTGGTTTCAACAAAACGGCGCTTCCTGCTCGTCGTTTTGATAGGCAATTTATCTCACACCTAGGAGCAGTAGCTTGGCCACCAAGATCGTCTGTTATCACACCTGTGCACATTTTTATGTGGTGTTATGTAAAGTCTGAATGCTTTGTGGATAAACCAGCTTCGATGGAGGCATTGGAAGCCAACAACCACTAAAGTTATTCACGAGATACCGACCGAAGTCCTCCAGTGAGTCATTCAATTACGGCGCAGTTGCGGTCAATATTTGAAAGGGATTATCTTTAAAAAATAAGTGTTATGAATGGTTTTACACAAAACTAATAAAGACTACCCAATCAAATTGGGATTACGTTATTTTATTTCGATTTAAAATCTGATACCTCAAAATTGATAACCCTTTACATATACGTAGCGGCAGGCTAATCAGCTACACTATCAGAAATCAAAATAGATTAACGAAACCAATGCAAGACTGAGTCTTGTCGAGGCCCTATACTCCCGAGAGGACTGAGCAAGGACAAAAAAATATAAACGACGACAAATGCTAGTCATTAATTTCTTTTACCCGTTTTTACTATTTTTCCTTTTTTTTGACTGTTCATTGTTTTTTGTTAAAGCACAGCTTATTGCCTAACAAAAACCATATAAATGCAATTTTTAAGTTTTATATAAAAATTTGAAAATTTTTACAAACTTTCCATCGCGATTCCAGCGGTGTTTAGCTGAAATTTCTAGAAAGATATTTTGTATGCAGTTTTGTAGTTTACTAAATTTGAGTCTACCAAAGTGCAATTTTGTGCTCAGGCGGCCGCCGTAGCCGAATGAGTTGGTGCATGACTCCGAATGGTAGAGAAACACAAATCTCGGTGAAACACCAAAATTATGAAAAACATTTTTCTAATAGCGGTCGCCCCTCGGCAAGCAATGGCAAACCTCCGAGTATATTTCTGCCATGAAAAAGCTCCTCATAAAAATCTGCCGTTCGGAGTCGGCTTGAAACTGTACGAACACCACAAATAGGAGGAGGAGCTCGGCCAAACAGCCAAAAAGGATGTATATATATATATGAATTGCACGTTTAAAGTTATTAAAAAATTTCATTGATATTTTATTATTTTTTTCTTGCGATGTTGAAAGTTTGAAGTTGCTAAAAATTTACGTTGATTTTTAATAATTTTTTTTTCTTGACGATGTTGAAAGTTTGAAGCTGTTAAAAAATCTCGTTGATTTTCATATTTTTTTTTTTCTTGACGATGTTGAAAGTTTGAAGTTAATAAAAAATTTCATTGATTTTTCATAACTTTTTTTCTTGGCGATGTTGAAAGTTTGAAGCTGCTAAAAAATCACGTTGATTTTTCTTAATTTTTTCCTTGGCGATGTTGAAAGTTTGAAGCTGCTGAAAAATGTCGCTGATTTTTCATAATTTTTTTTCTTGGCGATGTTGAAAGTTTGAAGTTGCTAAAAAATTTCATTGATTTTTCATAATTTTTTTCCTTGACGATGTTGAAAGTTTGAAGTTGCTAAAAATTTACGTTAATTTTTAATAATTTTTTCCTTGAAGATGTTGAAAGTTTGAAGCTGTTAAAAAGTCTCGTTGATTTTTCATAATTTTTTCTTTGACGATGCTGAAAGTTTTAAGTTGCTAAAAATTTACGTTGATTTTTAATAATTTTATTTTCTTGACGATGTTGAAAGTTTGAAGTTGCTAAAAATTGACGTTGATTTTTAATAATTTTTTCCTTGAAGATGTTGAAAGTTTGAAGCTGTTAAAAAATCTCGTTGATTTTCGTAATTTTTTTTTTCTTAGCGATGTTGAAAGTTTGAAGTTGCTAAAAAATTTCATTGATTTTTCATAATTTTTTTTTCTGGAGATGTTGAAAGTTTCAAGTTAATAAAAAATTTCTTTGATTTTTCATAAATTTTTTTCTTAGCGATGTTGAAAGTTTGAAGTTAATAAAAAATTTCATTGATTTTTCATAATTTGTTTTCTTGGCGATGTTGAAAGTTTGAAGCTGATAAAACATCTCGTTTATTTTTCATAATTTTTTTCCTAGACGATGTTGAAAGTTGGAAGTCGATAAAAAATCACGCTGATTTCTTATAATTGTTTCTCGTGATGACCTTGCGCATTTTCTCCACATGAAAAAAAACAAATTTTTTTTGTGTTTGTTTTTCGTAGCCATGCAGCGGCGTGTAAAGAGTGCTGAAAGAAAAGGCATTTTGTGGGATGAAAGTAATGTTTCATTGTCTTCCTACTTTAATGAAAATATTTCAAAAACTTTTAGCTTGGCCCTCGTATTTTGCACATTTTTCGTTGGCTTTTGTAATTATTTTATTTTTAATACTTTCACTTTATTGCGATATATTGCTTTCAATATCTACATAGATTTTCTCATTCTGGTGGCGAGTGCAACTTAGTGGAAAGCGAAAAGCGAACAACGCAGAAGTAAACTTAAATAGATACTTCTGTGGGTGTTTCGTTCGTATGTATGTGTATTTGCTCGCCTGTGGAGCCAATGAGTTTCACAGTTCCTTTCACGGCAATTAAAAGTTTACCTTTTCTGCTTAGCACTCCCCGCAGTGAAAGTTAAAATTGCATTTTCTTTACGATGCCGCCATGTGCGATAAATTTTAATTTTCGCAAATTGCCAGCGAAACCATAAACATATATTTGTATGCAGCACGCAATAATTGCATGAAATCCGTATATATACGAACGTGCATTTAGGCACTTGGGTGCATGCGAATGTAATTACAAGCGTACGAATGCAACTACACATGGCTTAGCGCCTGTGTGTGCGCTTTAAATGTGGCGCATTAGTGTAAGACGCATAAGTAAACATATAATAATATGTATGTGAATATGTAAGCCCAAAAGCAAATGGAAAATGCCCTTAAATGCACAATAACTAAACTAAATTTGATTTATAATTGCGTGCAGTTTGCGAAATTTCTGCATTTCGGATTTGCTCGAAAAGCTCCAGTTCAGTATAAGAGAATTTTGAAGCAGTGCCATGTAGTAAAACCGTATGTATGTATGCGAGCAAATACGCTTATATATGCATAAATGCCTGCGTTAGTATCTGTTATGGATCCCTTGAACCTTTTGCTATGTATGAACGTAGAAACAATAAATTCTTTGTCAGCAAAAAATTTGAAACAAAGTTTGACATTGATTGCATTCCATTTGCAAAAATTCGGCGCAATAATGCTTTCAATATCACAGATATAGAATAACGAGAGTTTAGATGTAGGCATGCATATACACATAACTGTAATATATGACGTATATATGTATGTGTGTGCAATCTTAAATGTCTAGCTGTGAACAAAAGATAAATTAATTTATATGCTTTTTCATAATTTCTTTCATATACCGTCTTTTTGGAGCTCACAGATATTCTATTGCTAGACTTAGAACATCACGAATTCATCTATGGCGTGAAAAATCTTGCAACTGTGCATGTCAGTTTATTTTCCTAGCACTTACTTAGCTGAAACGGGGAATGTTCATCTTAAAGCAGACCATAATACTTAGTCAAAAATCTCTGCTTCTTGCATGGGGAAACCAATTAATAGCTATCCTGCCTAACCGGCTCCTTAGCCATACAGCTTCCTGTATTTTTCTATTTAAAGATATATAATATTTTCCGAAACAGTCATGAAAAACTTCTTATTACGACACCTCTATGAACCTGATCGAAGAATAATTACATTAATGACAATTTCTTGCAGCTCGCGAATTTTTCACGATTAGAGAAACATACCCGTGTGATTGAAATTCTCATAGCAGAAATTTCGTGTATTCATTGATATCATAACAAGTCGCCATATTTACAAATGGCCCAATTGTGCACTACATACTTTTTCCAGCAAAACCGACCTCATCTTGCCAATAATGCATAGAGGTTAGGGAAGTAGGGAAATATTAATTAGAAATTATTTTACGTAGCGGCAGGCTAATCACCTTTTCCATGTGTGCTTTGCCCATAGGAAGTGGCCCGTCATCAGTCTAAACAGCCTCCTACAGTCCCCTCTGCTTAGTGACAGGACGAACTGCGACAGTCGGTCGGACATGACACGTAACATGAGTTTTGTCCATCTGCAGCCCCTCTCAGCCTGCCAAGCTCGCTTGTGGGTTAGAGTAACCCGTTTGCTCACTATGGCTTTGATGCTGCACAAGGGAGTGGCAGAACGTGCTCCGGACCCAAAAAGCTGGCCTCTGAGCCCAGCCTGGCTAAAGAGTCAAAGATCTCATTTCCCGCGATACCCACGTGTCCCGGGACCCATGTTAGCATCAGGCTATTAAGCCTACCAATATAGTTCAGCCTGAGCTCTTGAAGTGGTTGAAAGGCTGAACGCAGCTTTGCTTTCACTGCAGGTGCATATAGATCTGTCTCTCAATCTGTTTTCCACATCAAAATTCATGGCTTCTTTAACAGCATACACCTCCGCTTGAAGCACAGATGCGGGCATTCCAAGACCAGAATGTAGTTTTGTCCTCCTGGATTCCACATAGACCCCAGAGCCGGAGCCGTGCTCGGTCCTGGAGCCATCCGTGAAAATGCCCAAACTGTATTTGCCGGGCTCATTTTCTGAGTTTGACCACAGGTAAGCCTCTGGCAGCACCACACTGTATCTCTTCTCAAGCACGACTCTGGATGGCATGGAGTCAAGGGGCATGGAAAGGACCGTTGGATCGAAGTCCATGTCTACTCTCTTTCCCAGTGCCGTACAAAGGCCGTACAAATTCCCATTGTGGATCAGCCTGCAGATGGCCTTCAAGGCCTCTCCTTGGATGAAAACATCAAGTGGTGGTAGACAATCAGAGCATCTAATGCCGGGCCTGAGGTAGTCGGAAAAGCTCCAACAAAATAGATAGCCACAGTGCGTTATAAGGTCTTCCTGACTCCCACGAGAGAGAGTTTACTCATCCAGACCACTAATGCATAGGGGATAATTGGTCTTGCAGATCCATAGGACCTTGCTAGGAGAAAGACCCCACGTCTTTCCAAAAACCCCCTTGCACTGCCAAAAGGCTGTCAGTGCTTTGGATGTCTTTGTTTCAACGTGTGATTTCCAAAGAAGTTTACTATCGAGGATTACTCCAAGATATTTAATTTCCTTGGATAGCTGGATTGTGACTCCTTTTAGCTCAGGCAGAACGAGTCCATCAAGCTTCCTCCTTCTGTTGAAGAAGACAATATAAGTCTT
The DNA here is from genome assembly GCF_028408465.1 of Anastrepha ludens. Taxonomy (NCBI): domain Eukaryota; kingdom Metazoa; phylum Arthropoda; class Insecta; order Diptera; family Tephritidae; genus Anastrepha; species Anastrepha ludens. The sequence continues at coordinate 12,763,037 of NC_071499.1, forward strand.
GGTGGGATTTACCGATAGCCCATTCGCACAGCACCAAGTGTCAATCATATCCAGAGTTTTCTGCACTTTCCTGCAGATGCATTCCGAATGTTGGCTGTGTCATACCGAGAAGCTACTTTGAATGAAAGCAACGCTTATCGGTGGTACAAAATGTTCTCAGAAGGCGGAGAAGATGTGAACAACGAAAAGCGTGCGGGACGGCCGAGCACTTCAACAACAGATGAAAAAATTGATGAAGTGAAGAAAATGGTATTGGCCAATCGTCGAATTATCGATTGGCTCGTGCCATTCAACTTTTTTCAATCATTTGGGCATGAGACGGGTCGCCGCAAAATTCGTACCAAAACTGCTCGATTCCGACCAAAAGCAACATCGCATGAACATTGCTAATGATATATTGAACTCCATCCGCGACGACCCAAATATGCCCCAGAGTCACAATCAGGTCATAACTGGTGACGAATCGTGGGTTTATGGTTATGACGAGGAAACCAAAGGTAAATCAACTCAATGGAAGCTAACGCACGAACCAAGACCGAAAAGAGCGCGCTAAGTTCGGTCGAATGTAAAAATTTTGCTACCGCATTCTTCGATTGCAGGGGTGTTGTGCATCATGAGTTCTTGCCACAGGGTAAAACGGTCAATAAGAAATATTACCTACAAGTTATGCGCAATTTGCGTAAAACAATCCGCCAGAAACGCCCAGATTTGTGGAAGAACAAAAATTGGCTCTTGCTGCACGAAAGCGCCCCTGCTCAGACATCGTTGCTTGTGCGCGCCAAAAACAACACACTTATGATGCCACAGCCACCGTGCGAGTATTCCCCAGATCTGTCCCCCTATGAATTTTTCTTGCTCGCGAAACTGAAGAGGTCCATGAAAGGACGACGCTACGCTACGATTGACAAGATAAAGACAAAATAGATATTAATGAATAAATAAATAATTTTGAAAAAAACACAAAATTCGCAATACTTTTTGGAAATATCTCGTATATTAACCGTCATCTTTGTAATCTTTGTACCTTTTAATTATCCATATTTTTATTTTAATCTCTGCCGGTATCCTTACCTCATCTAGATATTCACCATAACTTTCATCCCTGCATTAACCTTAGGGGAGCCCGGTGGTCTAATATAGAATTTTCAAAAAATCGATATTTGTTTTTGTGATATTTCGAAAGTATGGGCTTTTAAAAATATACTGCCAAATTTTTCGAAGGGTATTCCCAGTATTGATTCCACAGCCGTTTTAGCAGGTAGAGTCAGACTCGTTACGCAGCGGAATCAATGAAAAATACTCACTCTGAAAACCTTAAACTCATTTGTCTCAAAACTACTCTTTTCGGCCAGGTGTTGTCAAATCGTCAATCATCTGACATTTTAATATGTTGTGCTCAACGTCAGTGGCTATCGCCCGTACTAGAATCATATTATTATTTCAATTGTTTCGTTCTTCTTTTTTATTAGAAAACTGAAAAAAAAACCGATTTTTAGAGTGTCAAATTCAAAACCGCGCTATTTTGTAATTTTGTTTTTTTTTTTGTTCTAATACGGCTCGGGACCCCTTAATCTAAATCTTATTCTCAAACCGCTGCCTTATACCAGAAGTCTTCTTAATTCAGTACTAATATTAAATCATCATTTAGTAGCATTTACATGTACATTAGGGTGGTCCAAAAATGCATGGGAAAAAATTTATATTAAAATTTTTATGCTGCCGCCCCCCATAATGGTAAAGAATGAAAAATAAAAAGACCCGTATTTTTTTTTTTTTTAATCAGACCATATTTAATGGTGCCGCCGGGGCTTTGAAATATCCCATGTATTTTGCATGGGAAAAAAATACTTTTTCGTAGATTTCATGTAAAAACCTGGAAAATGAATATATTTTAACCGGATACCTCAGTTTCTCTTCATAATTGGTCAGGGAATAACAACCAATCTCACAAAAAAATATCATAAAAGTAATATAAAATATTGTTTTTCGATTTTTTCTTAGATTTTCGTTTTATGGGGGCTTTTTGGGGTTCTATAAAAAATAGTTAATACAAAAAAAATTAATTATTTCATAATTGGTTGTTATTCCCTGACCAATTATGAAGAGAAACTGAGTTATCCGGTTAAAATATATTCATTTTCCAGGTTTTTACATGAAATCTACGAAAAAGTATTTTTTTCCCATGCAAAATACATGGGATATTTCAAAGCCCCGGCGGCACCATTAAATATGGTCTGATTAAAAAAAAAAAAATACGGGTCTTTTTATTTTTCATTCTTTACTATTTTGGGGGGCGGCAGCATACAAATTTTTTTTGGACCACCCTAATATACATATCATATATTATTTTGGCATTTGCATTAATGCATGTTTTGAACTGCTTTGTTGGCCTTATATTAAACTAACAAAATATACCTCCATACCTTAAAAATATACTTATACTTGTAGTTTAGCCGTTATGGAATGCAAAAAATACATGGCTACCTATTTTCATTGAACAAAAAACAGCAGAGCTCGAATTTTTGTCAGGCCAGCATCGTCAACAATAAAAACTTGCCAAATTTCAACAGTATTTTGAAATAACTTGAAAATTGCACTCTTCTAAACTAAAATTTAATGGGCATCCGATTAAAAAGTTAAAAATTTAAAAAAGTTTTTATAAGTAGTTTGAAAATTAAAAAAAGTAGATGATTTATGTTGCAGTATGAACAAAATTTTTATATAAAGTGATGGTGTGCTTATAATTTTGTAATGGAGTGTATACTAGGTATAAACGCCTACCGGTATACTTTACTAGAGTAGCAAAAATATAAAGGTTTCAATAAGGTCCAAACTATATTATACAATATTTGAATAAGGTCAATTCAACTTATAACTGGACGATAGGGCGTCAACTGCTCCTATTCGCCAATCAAGACGTTTATGTGCTAGCTTTCTCAATTTGTTCCAGAGGTCGAGAGATTTCATTTTTACATCCATAGGCGTACTAATACCTCGATCGCCTTGCTGTAAAGGATTCCAGCGCAGGGCCTGTTTAGCAACGTCGTCGGCACTATTTATCAGCGCGGGGCCGATCCACTGCCAATTTCTTTAGCATATTTCGATTGCTACCTGTGAGCAAACTTATGCTATACAACTCTGGGGAACAGCAAACCGGCGAAAAACATAAAGTTCTTAACATACCTTATGTTAAAGAGAAAGGTGCGCCTCCGTTCTAGATAGTATGTGTGTGCATGTATGTATGGCCTGCCATTCCAATTCAAAGAAAATTTCTAAGCATTCTAATAATATTTATATTTACACCTCACTTTATGTGAATTGCCCATTGTCAGTGGCAACTAAAGATTACACGAGCTCTTATTAATGGCGTGATAGCTTACGCACCACATAAAGGTATATAGTATCCACTTATATATGTATGTGTGTATGTAGTATGAATGTGTATGCAGCATGGGCTCATATTATCAGCGTATTATGGCTTGGTAATTTTTCATAAGTATTTATAAACGTAAATATGTTGTAGGGGGACTCCTGTATAATTTGTTTTTTTTTCCTCCCCATTTTTTCCTTTTTTTGTATATTTAATATTCAAAGAATTTAAGGTAACAGTGGCAAAAGAAAGGGTGGACTTTCGTTCACATACTTGCGCATCTCGTTAGTGCTTTATGGTTTGTGCAAATGAGTCGGATCTTCGTGAGTAAGAACGTAATTTTAGTTAGCAGGACATCAGTTTGAGCATAAAATATTTTATGAAATCCCCAGAATCCTAAGTAAGCCATCAAATATGCAAATCTGCGCATTTTAGATACCCATACCACTAAAACAGGCGTGTGCAGGGTGCTTCAAATGCGAGTGACGTTTTTTAAATTTTTTTTTTTTTTTTGTTAAAGTTCGATGGAAGTTCGTTCGAATTCGCTTAAGAATCATGCAAAAATACTTTAACTTCGGTACGAAGAACTATACTTATCATTTACAATTCATAAATCCATAAAATATGAGTTGAATTTAAAAGAGCAATTCGAACATGAAAGACCCTGTTCGCACTTACATATAAGTATATACCTTTCCCGAACTACCTTTTGCTTGTCTACATGGAAACACTTGCCTATGAAAAAGGTACAATATAAATATGCACATAAATAAGGGCAAACAACAAGAACTGCAACAACAACAACGATAACACTGAGCTATTCAAATGTCAAGTGATAAAGGCCTACTGTTTATTTAATATTCACAAAGGCATTTCACTTAACTGTTGCAAAAAACAGGAACTCAGTGTGTGTTAGTATAAGTGTAAATGGGCGTAGGTCTGTATGTGTGTAAGTATATGTCTGAATGTGTGTGTGTGTGTTGTTCATTCCTGGCAGCTAACTAAAAAGCCAAACAATAATGCGGGCATAATTTGTGGCCTACATATAGGCACTTACATTGGTAGCTCACGCAATGGCGGCAGGAGAGAGAATTATGCGAGTTTCCCCCTGATTTTTTTTGTTGCCATGCTATTTTTTTCAGTTGCAATGCCATCACTTTTTTCACCACCCGCATTCAAATTTCCTGGCTTTAATCATTGCTTTCATTTTTTCGAGCTTTTATCAGCAGATGTACTTACTTTTTTTATTATATGTTTGAATATGTTGGCGATTGCAGCGCTGTTTTTGAAGGCCACAAATATTTTCCAAGCTTTATTTTAGAGTAATTTTTTTCTGTTCAGGCCCCAACATTTTACAGTTACAAATATCATAAAAACTGAGTGCAAGGGAAATAAAAATAAATTATCATGCGAAGCGCGTAAAAACTAAAATAGAGAAAAGTTAAAAAAATTATTTCAAGCGTTTTGACTTTGCAGCTTCTACTGTAAATATGGATTGAACTGAAAAATGTCACAGTTATGACATAGTATAATTGCATTTTGCTTTAGTGTACTTAAGTATTTGTAAATAATCTTTTATCAGAAGAGAAATCAAAATTTTTGAGTTAAAAATCATATTTCTCCCAAAGCAGTCTATGGTAACCATAAAATACTCGTAACGTGGCAGCTCTAGTTAAAGTAAAACTTCACTCTTTCAGTAAGCCTTTCCAACAGCAAATTAGAGAAATCTTAGGATTTTTTTTGGCGGTGAGATTGGGTTAAAAGCCCTCGCACCATATCGTAACCGTCGCGACTGCGTCCGTGGTGATTCCACTAAAAATATCCCTCCTCTTCTCTTGGATTTTTCCCTCCACCCCGGGACTGCTTCCGCATTGCTTCGAGGTAGAGGGCCAAGACAGCGTCCTAAGAAGGATACTTACTTACTCATCCTGCGTCCAGGGTCGCCTGTTGTGAGAAACCTATGCTCAATTCTCTTTAACATAAGTTTCCATTTCTCGCTTCTTTTTCGGATAATATTTTCCACGAAATTTGGGACGGCATTCCATTTTTCTTTGTCTATCATAATTTTCTCGATTATTTCTTTAGGTGTAAATACACCAATAGCTCATTGCAGAGCTGTTCTCTCTTTATTCCACCTCCCGCATCATCATACTCAGTATCTCCATATATGCAGTTTGGTTGGCTCACTTTTCCCATTCGCCACAAATACTTGCGAAAGGACCCATGTCCGGACAAAAACTGTGTGAGGTAATACATAGTTAATCTCACCGTGCTTTTTTTCTACCCACTTTTTTAGGCCGGGTATTAGTCTCGTTGTCCATCTACCATACCGTTCAGAATTCCATCTTGCCTGCCAAAGTGTGAGCGTTTGAACTCTAATATCGGAGAACCGTGGTACTGGGATTCCTAAGATTCTTGCCTCCCTCCGTTTGCTCTCTTGTGCTAAAATATCTATAGAAATGGTTCCGCTGAAATCTCAGACATAGAGATAAAAATATTGCTGGTGGTAGTAAAACGGCGCTAGTCGCTAATTAGGGTAACTTCGAAGAAATATTCAACCACTTCAACAACAACAACAGGCGTACAGACATATGATTTCAGCAAAGACTGTCTGGGTGAAGAAGAGAAAGAGACGACTTTACAACTTCTGTGCAACTGTGCTATTCTATCCAGACATACATAGATTCACAATTTTTGGTAGACAATTTTTTAATGAGTTGGATGATCTCAGTATTGTAACTGTAATTTTTGAAAATTTTGTATAAAAAAATGACAAAAAAACTCCCAAAAAAGAATTTCCCAAGTCCTTATAATAAATGCCTAAAAATTTCAGAATTTTTCTTTTATAAAAGATGATTTATTTTTTATAAAAAATTCCCAAAAATTGCAAATCGTTTCGTTTATAAAAACTTTGGAAAATTTGTACATGTATATTTTATGTTCAAAAAATTCACCAAAAATATATTTTTTTTTTGGTATATTTTATCCAAATATTTAATTATATCCACACCTACAAATAAAACACTTTTCAAAAGAATTTACGACAATGTCAAAAATACTTGGGCCACTTGAAGTGGAATCGCTTACAAGCTCCTCTGATATTGACAGCCTGTTCAGGCTCAAAAATTTTTGAAATCCGTCGTCTGAAATGAGTCGCATCGTTTTTCAATATTTTCATATGAATTTTTTAAATTTTTTAAGATTTATTTTTCTTAAAAAAAAAGTTCCGCCACTTTTGTTTGTTAAAAAATTTTTAGTAAAATTTTGTTGTTGTCTTTTTTGAAAAAAACGTCTCTGAAATTGTTTTCTCACTTTTTTTAGCTTAGGCTATGCTCAATAATCCTTGCAATTCAATAATGGAATTCCTACAATCCTGCGCTTCTGAAAAATCTTTAGTAACGTATAAATTTTACATCAAAGTTATTTTATCCGTACGAATCTCCAGGCACTAAAATGAGAAAAACAATTGACTAATAGCTCTTCGAAAAGCATTCATAGAACTGCAAAAAAAAGATTATCCTACAGTGGTATTTCTACATAATTAAATGTTTCAAAAACGATGATTTCTAATGCTTTGAAAACAGGGGTAGTCAGAGGCCCGAAAAAATTAAGATTTTAAATAATTTTTTTTGCTAGTCAACTGCTTAATTTTACAAAAATAAAAACATAGCATTCATACATCATATTTCGACTTGACTTTAGCAAAATTTCAAAAAAAAAAAAAAAATTTATTAATAATTGTAAAAGTTATCGCTATTTGTGTGGAGCCCATTTCTCCAGAAGTCCCTTGCGATGATCATCATAAGTCGTTGGAGATTCATCTAAAATCAATCAGAGAAGAGGAATTAGTTTTATTGATAGATAATCTTGCGCCTGATCGAAGCTCTTTTGTTTTTTTTTTTTTTTTCAAAATTAACAATATGGCGTCCTCAGGAAATATTTTTCCAGATTTTCGAGAAAAAAACCGACAATTACTTGTTTAAAAAAATCGAAATTAAAAAAAAAATCCTTGAATCAGGCACGAGTTTTTTATACTATTCAAAAGCAGTATAAATTTTATTGAAATCTACCAAGCGGTTTTTAAGTTACTGTGACAACCAGTTCCAAAAACAGTGTTTTGAGAAAAACGCATTTAAAGTTTTGCTATCCATTTATGTAGAGTTATACGAATTATTTAATTACTTACACTGTATCCTGGGCCATATAATAGTTCCATAATAGTTATTCAGCCGTCATAGACGCTCCCACAATATCGATTTGCTGTTGCCTACGTAGCATTCTACCTTCTCGACTGTTGTCGTTAGAGCGCTTATCTGCCACTTAATACGTGCAGCATCCAGCTATTTGCTCTCGAACGCTCCGGAGCGCCTTTTGTTTAATTGTTGAATAACTCGAAAAGTATTTGTCGGATTCACTTCAAGTTTTCACACAATATTTTTAAGATATTATGCTTTAAAAGAATTTTTTTTTATTATTTTACATTGCGACTAGTTACAAAGAAATATTTTATTAACTAACGAGCAATTTGTTTAGAATTTAGAAAATAAGGTATATACTCGTACAACAATTAACGCTAAGGTGTGGTTAGAAAATTAAGACTTTGGGCTTTCTGCGTTTCAGTTTTCTTCTCCAATTAGCTAGATTAGCGAGAATAGTGGCCTCCGTATTGACGTGGTTTTTTAACCTTTCATCATGGGCTTTTGCTATCTTTTTTATTATGTCTGCCACCGAGTCAATATTTAGGTCGCGTTCAAGATCGGAGCTACGGATATACCACGGAGCACCGACTGCACATTTAATAATTTTATTTTGGAGCCTTTGTATAGATTGAATGTTACTTTGGCTGGAGCCAAACTGTGCGCCGTTGGACCATATAGGCTTCAGAATTTCATTTTATTATTGGTGGATAGTGCTGATTCCTTTCCCATGAGCCAATACATATTTCTGAATTTTAATTCCATTTCTTCTTTCTTTTTCTTTACATGGGCTTTCCATCTTTGCTTGGCGTCTAGAGTCATGCCCAGATACTTTGTAGTATTTGAGTATGGAACCTGTCTACCATTTAAATATGTATATTGGAACATATTTGATTTTGTTTTGGGTGAAATTTATAGGCACAGACTTGCTTTCATTTAATTTAATATGCCATTTGTTGGTCCAGTCATATATTTCATTTATGGCTAATTGTAATTGTGACGTCGATGTGTTTTCCGTGTTTCCTATCGAAAGAATAGCTGTATCGTCGGCAAAAGTAGCTGTTACGCAGTTTGAATTGCATGGCAGATCGCATGTAAAGAGCAAATACAATAAAGGGCCAAGTACGCTTTCCTGGGGAACCCCTGCTTTGATTGGTTTGAGACATGAATATGAATCTTCTTGTTTTACTCTGAAGTAACGGTCGGATAAATACGGATGTAGGATGGTGGAGAATGGGTAGCAACGCATTTATTTTCTTCTGTAGCCCATAGTGGCATACTTTCTCGAACGGCTTGGATATATCAAGGATTAAAAGAATGCAAAACAATAATCAAATTTTTTGAAAATTCTGGCGACCTCTAATCCCTTAGGTAAATTTCCACAATTTGGAAGCGTTGCCTTAGGCATTTCACGATTCAAAACGACCTTACTGCACAGAAATGTCATCACAGTTTACCATTCTCAGCTGCCAACCACAGTTAGCGATATCGAAAGTTCTCATAGGAAAAAAAAAAAAAAAACACCCGTTACCTTGTGCATTATTCCAGCGCCTGTATCAATAAATTCAAAAACGTGTTTCAAATATGTTTTTTTTTTCTATTTATTATGTTTTTCTGCTGCAGGTTGTGCACACATAGCCGCGCATGTAGCATACGAATGTCTATGTTAACAACTTTAACAACACACCGTTGTCATATTAGCAGCAATAACATATCGGCAGGAACACACAAAATGTGATCCATCGTTCGAATGCCAAGCGCTATGAGTAGCAGGGGCACGCACGGTATTACACACAAACATTTAGATGAATGAAATTTGTACACGGATCTACAGGCATACTTATGCGTTATTACATTTGTGTGTAAATATACAGTTGTGCGCGTTATTGTATACATCCATTTTGTACACGAAAACCCCACGGGTCTTATTCAACCTGCTGTCATGCCAACGCCGCTACGGCCTTCTTCTAAGCCCCGCCATTGCAATGAAAGTTTTAGCCAAAGGCGATTACTTCCAAATTCAATAAATTACATTTTGGTGTTTAAGAGCTGGTGCGTGTATGTATGAGTTTGTGTTGGCTGAATGCTGTATCAGGCGACCAAACATTTGATCAACAAATTCCTACAAAATATTCGAATTATATTTGGTGAACTGTATATCTACATACATATGAACAAATATTCTGAGTTTGTTTTATTTCAAATAGCTGGGAGCCATTCGTATATTTTCACTTATGTACTATGTATGTATGTATGTTTTATATATCGATATGAAACAATTTTTATTTAAGAATATAAATAAAGTTTACACTTAAATGCTGCTTCAATACTTGAATCTCACACCATCATTTTTCGGTCTAATTTATTGTGAAAAATGGAAGACTAAAATAAAGTTTTTCTATGAAGAAGCGCTAAGCTTCGCACATTGCACGTTTAAATTAATATTCGCATAGTTCGTTGTTACGGCGCCACGCGTGCTGCCGCAAGAAGCAGCCATATTTCAACGTGTATTTAATATTCATTTATTTATACACACATATTCTCAATCTTGTGAGTGTGTGAGGGCACACACACATTTATGAGGTACACATTTTAACTTTGCTCGGTAATTTTGAGAGCTCGTGTGCGGTTGTGGCCTCACCTGGTTCATAATTATCATCGTATATACGTAGATCCTTCAAAATGAAAATGTATATTAGCGCTTGCTTATGCCGCCAGCTCATTATGTGCATGAAATTTCCACACTTTGTTATACTTGTACTAAAATTTAGTGAGTTAAACCTCGTCGATATTATTCTTTTTTTTTTTTTCTTTGTTAAGTTGTGATAAAAATATTACCTATATTTTTACACTGTTTGTTCACACCAAAACTAGTTTAAAAGAAATTAGCAGTACGATTTTGACAGTTTTGTGGGCTTTTTATAAAGAGAGTTTTTTATGTTAACAACCAAACAGATTTTATGGGTTTCCTTTGCTGTAGTCATCGAGAAAGGCCTAGGTAGGTAGGTAGTTGAACTGCCAGGGTAGCACTCCTCAAGTAGCTCTAAAGCACCGTTTTGATACCATTATGAGGCCTCCAACAGGCAGATATCTACAGCCAGCCAGAGCTATTGATATATTGGAGAAGATTGATGGGACTTTGGTTGGTGCACTGCCCACGCTGTCGAAGAAAGTAGCACGAAGTGCACCTTAATCGTCTAGCTGTCAAACCCAGACATTGACAAAGAATGAGCTCAACAGTCTCCTTTTCTGAAAGGCCCCCACAGCTTCTGGAATGGGGGTTAAATGGTAAGAAAGGACATTGAGGGTAGCACTGGGGCAAGTTTTATATGATCCGGTGATGCCAATCAGAGTTGACTCGGAGGCCACAAGAGGCAGCCCAGCGCCTGAGTACAGCCAGTGACCTTTTCCAAAATCTCAGCGAAGACTGAGGGAAACGGTCTCGATATCATTAGGAACAAGTCATCGGCGTATGCTACTATATACCTTAACCCCACCCTTATTTAGCAATATCAGAACTTCGTCAATAGAAACTAGCCAAAGAAGGGATGAAAGGCGTCTGCGGCGTCCCCCTGTGAACGAAACTAGTGACTTTAGCCCCTTTTTCCACCGCATTAACTTCCCTTCAGCCAAGCATGGACGAGATCCAGATGCAGATAGGTCTTTCCACCTCTAGTCTATCTAACGCTGTGCAACTGACTCGGCCCTGATGTTATTAAAAGCACCCTCTGTATCTATGAAGGCCACCAAAGTGAATTGGTTGCCTTCTAGAGATTTTTCCACAGTCCTTACGATCTCGTGTAAGGCTGATCCCGTAGATTTCCCTTTCAGGTAAGCATGTTGCGCTGGACATAATTTGGATTCGATGTGCTCTCGTACATCATAATCAATCAATCTTTCAAACACCTTTAGAATAAATGAGGTAAGACTTATAGGCCTTAAGTCCTTGGCATAGTCGTGACCCCTCCTCCCTGCCTTGGGTATGAAAACAATCCTCGTTTTCTTCCAGTTGGCGGGGACGTAAATAAGAGCGATTCACGCCACGTAGATTTCTTGCAGGACAGGAACCACCGAGATACATGTTTTTTGAAGCATTACTGGTAAGATATCGTCAGAACCAAGAGATTTAAAGGGAGAAAAACTATTACGAAAGTTTGAGAAGTTTGCTGGCTTCCTCGTTAACGTAGCTCTGAAGCCTCATATAGTGAGCTTTGGCTTGGTTTTTTATAACATCAGCCAGAGTAGGAATGTTGAGGTCACGATGAATATCTGTATTGCGAACGTGGGTAGGAAATGTTTTTGAGAATTTTATTTCGAATTCGTTGGATTATGTTGATATTATTCTTACTGGCATATGCCCCAAATTTGTGCGCCATAAGACCACACTGGTTTGATAATTTGAGTTTGTATCATTACTTTGTTATATATGGAAAGTTTCGAATTTTGTCCAATAAACCAGCTTATTTTTATTATTTTCAAATTAAGTTCGTATTGTTTTATTTTGTGTACTCCTTCTTCCAACGTAGTTTAGCATCGAGGGTTATGCCAAGATATTTGGCAGTGTTTGCGTATGAAATTGGAGCGCCTAGTAGCATTATTGGGTGATGGTTTGCTTTTTTATTGGCAAAGTTCACATGAATTGATTTGCTACTGTTTAACTTTGTTCGCGAAGTTCTCGTCTATTTTCCTACTGCGCCTACAGGGTTTGAAGTTTAGCTGCCGCTTCCTCGGAGGTTTTTTCTGTTGCGAGGATTGCTGTGTCATCAGCAAAGATGGCGGTGATCGCCCCTGCTTGGAGGCAATGGAATATCTTTCGTATAAAGGAGACTGTAAAGAAGCGGTCCAAGGATGGTCCCTTGCGGCACCCCAGCGATAGTTTTCTCCAATTTGGAATACTCATTGAGGAGTGTTCAGATATATAGAATTTTGTAAAGGCACTGAATTGAACTCATGCCCAATTTGTTGATAAGGTCTTCATGCCAAACCTTGTCGAATGCTTGCGCACCGTTCAAAAAGGCTGCTGAGCGTAGGTTTTTCTTTTCAAACGATTTTTCTATTTCATCTGTGATTCTGTGTCCTCCTTTATGAGTTTGAGGGATTGGTTTAAGCGATTTAGTATGAGATTTTCCAGTAGTTTTGAAGCACTATTTTTTTTATTCAAAATGTTGATAAAAATATAACGAATTTGTGTGAATATTATACTAAGCTTGAGACTTTAATTGTTAGGGTTAAGATTTGTTATAGAATGAATAATACGAGTATATAAAAAAAAATTGAAATTTGTATATTTTTTATAATTTCGTGGGATGTGTAAATAGGCTGCTCTTGTGGCGAAGCTACGCCATAAACATTCTTCTCAGGATGTACGTGCGAATTATATGAAATTACATATCTTTTCATTAAGTTCACCGCTTTCATTAAATTTTCAATCTTTAAAACTTTTTGAGAGTTTAAAAAAAAATCCTTCAACCTCTCGAGGTCCAAAAGCCAATACCCGTCAAATTCATCATGGCGGAATATTAACAGCGTTATTCGTCTGAAAATTGGCCATGGCATTGGTTTGCCGAAACCCCCGTGCCCGTTTTGTGGATTCAGCGAGTTCACCGTATCTCACTTCATGGATATATGTATGTTCGGGACTCCAAAATATTATAACTATCATCGGTTTTAAAAAATATCAAACCATCTGAGCTTCTGAAGCAGACAACGGACTATAATATTAGTATCATAAATCAATTTGTGTCTCACTGTAAATAAAAAATTTAACTTTATAGGCTTCTATATTATATGGTATATATTGTATATTTAGTAGTGGTTACATCCACACACCTTCGACTGTACTATCTTCATCTTCTCCAGTATAGGTATAATATATTATTATCTTGAAGTTAGCATCTAGTAAACTTAGTATAATACAATACAATTTGTTCCTTTTTTTTCTTCTTTATCTATGTTTTTAACCATTTAAATCAATAGCCGAAGGCCTTAGCAGTCAGTGCGTGTTCCTTTTTTCTTAACTTTTAAGTAATAATTTATAATTTTTATAATTATTACTCTTTTGAATTAATAAATATTCATAATAAGCAATATATTCAAGAAAATGTACATATAGTCGCCACCATTAGCTATAGTGTCTTCGAGTCATACTTTGTGTTAATTCCCAAGTTTTGGAAGTATTCGGCTACAAATCAATCTTCATAATTGCTTGAACGTCAATATTTGTTTTTCTTTGAGTTTTTCTCAAATCGCTACTTTGCACAAACATTTTCAATAGGTTTAGCATCGGCTACTGTGAAGTCCCATCCACCATATCAATCTCATTTTGCTGTTGCTACTCTATACACCACTTGCATATTCTTGAAAACTTACAAATAGATATTCTAGTATACTCTTATATGTTCTACATACTGAGATACATATTCATATATTATATATAACTCACCAGAATTTCAAAACCGGTTCAGCAGAAGTTCGGATTCTATAGGCCACATCCAACAACTGGAATAAATCAAAATAAATTTTATTAGCGACCCGCGGCAAAGACTGATTTTTTTATTTTTTATGTATTATCTCTATCTCGATTCGAAGACAGCTATTATCTGTTTACAATATGAGCTTAAGGGGACAGATACCTTTAAAATTTCGAAAAAAAGAAAAATTTTCATAAAATGTTAATTATAATTAAGAATATGTCAAAAAATTTTAAAACGTAAATTTTTCGAAAACATAATTTTTTCGAAGCAAAAATAGTAGGAAAATTCGCCCCAAAGCTCAGTTTTTTTTAAGCATTTTATTCCGCGAATTTTTTTGTTTTCCATTTTTGCTTAATTCATATAGAAATTATGACACTAATAAACAAAAAAAATGTTTGGGCTTTTGTATTCAGGTTACTGACGCCGATGCGAAACCCGATGCGACCTTCCTGGAAGAATTGAGTGTACATCCGCCTTTTTAAATGATTAAAATAAAAAAAAAAATTGTATATTGTATTATTTTAATGTATAGGTAAACTGTATGCCATTTGAAAAAAAATGTGACAAACGCAGAAGGTGTTACCATCTATGCCGGAATTTTGCCAAGATTCACTTCAATATTTACAGCTGAAGCAGCTGCGTTACTTAAAGCAGTAATCTTTGCCTCCCAGAAATGTAGCAAGCACTTAATTTGCACCGATAGCAAATCCTCAATCGAAGCTATCTTAAACCCTACAAATGACACCCCGATGATAAGAGAAATCCTCAATATAATTTCAATGCACACAGGTGCAATCAAAATTATGTGGATTCCTGGGTACTCTGGAATAAATGGTAACGAAAAAACTGACAAGAGAGCGAAAGAGGCGAATAGGGAACCTCTACACACATTTGACTATATCACTTGCAATGACATACAGATACTAACGAAAGAACTTGAAGATAACGCAGCAACTAAATGGAACATTTATCAGCATCCTTATAAAAACTTTAACCCCTTTGGGGAAAAAAATATCTACCCTCCATCTGCATTATGTCACCAAAAATCTTTACTCGACTGAGAATCGGTCACACACTCATGTCACATGCCCACCTGCTCAGCGGTTCACCGAAGCCTACATTCACTTTTTGTGGCTCCAACGAATTTACTAGATAGATACTTGTCCTGCCCTACAAAATATCAGAACATCCTTTTCTCAAGCATCAAACCATCGGAACTCCTCAAACAGACAACGGTATGCAATTTAAATTAGATTTGTGATTATGTATCCAGATGTAAGTTAAGGCTATAAGACACACTGTCGTTTTTATTATACTAATAGCCGAAGGCCATAGTAGCCAGTGCTTTAGCTCTTTAAGTGGAATAGTTATTTATAATTGTTACTATTTTAATAAATAAATGAATTAAAATAAAAAAAAATATATTGACTTCTTCATTTTGAATAATTTTAATGAAAATCAGGGAAAATATGGCCGTTTACAGGTACCTGTCCCCTTAAACGGATTATACATAGGATTTGAAAAGTAATGGTTTCAAAATGAAAAGTAGCTTACAATCTGCTTATAAAATTCCTCAACCCACCGAAAACCAAATAATCATCCGAAATTCCGATATCAATTGGCCGCCTCGGAGCTGTGATTTAAGCCCGTCGAACTATTTTTTGTGAGGAGCCGTTAAGGGCAAATGCTGTGCAAACCATCCAGAGACGATTGATGCTTTAAAACACGAAATCGAAGTTGACATTCATGAAATTGGAGCGCAAACAATCGAAAATGTGCTTAAAAATTGGGTTGATCGAATGGCCTTCTGTAAAGCCAGTCGTGACAGTCATTTGAACGATATTATTTTTCATTCATAAATGACAATGTTCAATCTTCAAAATAAAAAAAAAAGTTTGGAAAAATATTGATTCGTTTTTTTTTAGCCGATTCAAAAAGCAAATTTTACATGGCCCACCCTGTGGTAGCCATTGTTCAAAGCTAACTACAGTTCATCAATTTCGAAGATAAGGTGCGGAAACAGAAAAACAGAAAAGTAGCAATAAAAATGTTGTTTTATTATAAAATTTCTTATTATATCCTGTTTGCAACATTCATCGTCAGCAATTATTTTTATTCTTTATTTTATTTTTTTTTTCTTCTAGACAAAAACAGATGTCCTGCAGTTTACTATAGCATAGAAAACACATTAATTTTCTTACTACTAAACATTTTTGAGAAAATAGAATAGAAAGGAATTCTCAAGATATTTATCGAGTGCGAGTTAAGAGCACATTGACTTCGCTGACTGGACTGCGTCATATCCCGCGAATTGCACCAAATTCCGCAGGCAGTACAAAGTTCGCCTATTAGTCGCCACCAGATCAGCCCTAAAAGGCAAGATAACCCACGCACTTTGCTATTTACGGTTAAAGTTAAATATATTTCGAAAAGTTTCGCGTCAATACCAAGTAAATTCTTTTCGCATCAATGAAAAATTAAATCACAAAATTAAAGTATGTGTGTATGTGTTGCATATTATCACGCATTATTTAAAACCAAAAATAATCTGCATATTTTGTTTGTTTTCCTTTTTCATTGGATCTTATCTAATTTCTGATGAGCGATAGCTAGAAGAAGAAGAAGACATAAAATATTCTAGCCTCTTGTCTGCATAGCTACTTTTTGACGCACCCACCCACTTCAGCCACTCTGGAGATCCGAGCAGCCGTACAAAAAATGCATAGCTACAAATTTCACATTCATTGCATATTCAAATTGAAACCAAATTAATAATAAGCTCATCATAATTTAATACGAAAAAATGCCTTTGGAAAGATGACAAAGCAAAAAAAAAAAGATTTCCATAAGCAGACAAGAAAATAACTGAGAGCCAGAACTGATGTAATAAAGACGGCATGAAGACAAAAAGCTATAAAGACGGCAATTTTATGGATGCCGTGGGTAAACAGAAGCCAAGCTGAAAATTTTCGCACGAAAGCGCGACGGAAAATATAATTTTGTATACAAAATGAAATAAAGCGTTGTTAGAATTAAATTTGCTATTACGCATTGACGTTGCAGTGGAGAAATGATAAGTGATACGTGAGAAACAGGACGTAATCACAATTGAATACAAAAGCAGTAAAATGGATGCTAATAAACATTAGGCCTGAGTAGTGAATGCAAAGGGTAACAAAGGAGGAAGTGCCAACACGAGCACAGTACAGCAGTGGACACAAAATAAGCAAATTTTGCATAAACCTATACGGCGAGCGCAGTGGCTGACTGCCATTCGATAGGGCCCAGATTAGAAACCCACTGTGTGCTTGAGATATCAAGGGACGGAAAACGGTTTTTCTAATAGCGGTCGCACCTAGGCAGACCAAGACAAACATCCAAGTGTATTTCTGCCATGAAAAAGTTCCTCATAAGTAATCATCTGCCGTTCGAAGGCGGGGTAAAACTGTAGGTTGCTACATTTGTGGAAGAACATCAAGATACCAAGCAACCAATCAGGGAATTACACCCCAAAAATCAAACCAGGTTGATGTGTAAATCTCTAAGTAAGACTCATCAAAACATTAAACGATTCAGTTACAAAGCGAAAGCACATCAACATTTTCACCAGTTTAGACAATTTTTTTTCTTGTTTCTAATGGTCACTGCACTATTGGCCATGACTTATGTAGGAGCTGTAGAGCGAAAGAAGAAATTGAGTCAGTGCAACACATCCTCTGTGAATGTCCTGCACTTTAAAGAAGCCGTGTCCAAAAATATCTTGGCGATTATTTCTTTGAAGACCTGAGAAATTTGCAAAATGTCCCTCTGGAAGGATTAATTACCTTCTTAAAAAGACCCAAGTGGTTTAAGTAACTTAGTACGGGGATGGAAATCAAATGGGAGTATCACAAGGGGGCTTGGGCCACCAAGTATAACAATCAACCAGGCTAAACCTAACCTAACGCCAATGGTCATTATTTTTTGCTTAACAAAAACTATACAAATCCATTTTTCAAACTTTAAATTAGTCAACAGTGTGTACTAGTCGATTCTAACATAACCTAAATGCCATAAACCAAGCTTAGACATATGGTAAACAAACTGCTTCGACACATTAGTGATTTTGTTTTGGTGTCATATACTTTTGGTATTGTGAAAATGTCTGATTTTGTGCCGAATAATCGTCATTTGCGGGAAGTAATGATTTTCCTCTTTGATTTGAAAAAACCGGCGGAAGCGCATCGAGAGCTACAAAAATTTATGGAGATGCTGCTTTAAGTGAAACAACGTACGGAGATTGGTTTCGTCGCTTCAAAGACGGTGATTTTAATGTTGACGACCGTCCGCGTGAAGGAAGGCCACAAACCTTCGAAGTCGCTGAATTGGAGGCATTGCTCAAGGAGGATTCGCGTCAAATGCAAGAAGAGCTTGCTTGAGTATTAGGAGTTACCCGCCAATCCATTTCCAAGCGATTGCATGCTTTGAGAATGATTCAGAAACAGGCGTTTTTTCGCCTGTGAACAACTGCTCCAGCGGTAACAAAGGAAGGGTTTCAAGGGTTCTTCATCGCATCGTGATGGGTGATGAAAAATGGATTCATTACAGCAATCCAAAGGAAAGAAAGTCATGGGGACTGCACGATCATGTTTCTACGTCGTCGCCTCGGCCGCTATGCATTTGCTATGCATTTGGTGGGACCAAGCTGGTGTTATTTATTATGAACAGTTAAAACCAAGCGAAACCATCACTGGGGATCGGTATCGACTTCAATTGATGTGATTGAGCCGAGCACTGCGCGAGAAGCGAGGCATGACAAAGTGATTCCACAGCATGGCAACGCTCGGCCTCACGTTGCCAAACCCGTTAAAACCTATCTAAAAACACTGAAATAGGAAATCCTACTCCACCCGTCATATTCTCCAGATATTGCGCCGTCCGATTATCACCTGTTCCGATCGATGGCACATGGTCTAGCTTACCAGCAGTTCTATTTATATGAGGACTGCAAAAAGTCGCTTGATCCGTGGATAGTCTCAAAAGATGAACGGTTTTACCGCGACGGAATACGAGATCTACCAGAAAGATGGGAAAAAGTAGTAGCCAACGATGGGCAATACTTTCAATGATTCACTTGTAACCATTTTTTCAGAATAAAGTTGTATTTTCATCAAAAATAACAGCGAGAACTTAGTTGCGCACCAAATAGAAAAATTAGAAAATCCCATAAACATTTCATCCCCATTCCACTTATAATTAGACTCTCTAGAAAGATTTTCGGTATGCAGTTGTACAGCTTATTAAATTTTTACTTAATTATATTAATTTTTAATTTTTTTTTTTTTCAAAAAGTCAAGATAACATAATTTCAGACTACTAAAACTAAAAAATAATTAAAATCTATAATAACTCAATCACAAACTTGCATCTGACTAACGAAAAGATAGAGTTTAATAGTACAGAAAATTATTTCTTAGAAACTGAGAAATCTAGCAAGTTAGAATTGGAGGTCTCATTGAAATCAGGAAGAGTACGTTCAATAGGGGCATTGCGAACATAATTTGTGTTTTATATTACTATTAATTTTAATGTAAAAAATTGCAGTTTGAAGATACTAAAATATTCAGTGGAATTTTTGTATATTTTTTCCTCAACGGTGTTTCGCAGTGTTTCTATATAAGAAAAAAAAACAGTTTAAAAAAACTAAAAAACACTCTTTTATTGCCAATCGAACTAAAAAGTATAAAATAAATTTTAATGACAAAGGGACCTATAATGAAGTAATAGCAAATCGAACGATCAGTCATAGTCAACTACCTCAGAACAGAATTATAACAAAAATTAAGCTACAAATAGAATAATTCAAATTAGAGTTAAAAGTGTGGGATGCATTTTGCTTCACTTTCATAACCCTCTGTACATAGGTAGTTGCCAATAGAATGATTGTAATATTTACAATATCAAGCATCCCACGCTTTTAACTCTAATTTGAATTACTCTATTTGTATCTTAATTTTTGTTATAATTCTGTTCTGAGGTAGTTGACTATGACTGATCGTTCGATTTGCTATTACTTCATTATAGGTCTCTTTGTCATTAAAATTTGTTTTATACTTTTTAGTTCGATTGGCAATAAAAGCGTGTTTTTTAGTTTTTTTAAACTATTTTTTATTTTCTACTTTTTAGTTCGATTAGCAAACAAGCGTGTTTTTTTGTTTCTTTTTTTAAACTATTTTTTATTATGAATGAAAATTATTGATATCATTGCAGTCAGTGAATAAATGATTCGATATATTCGTGTTATATTTAATTCCTTTCTTATCGACTGTGAGTCTAGAGCTATGCAGTTATCGGCTGTGATAAAGAAGTAATGGGGATGAAGAACTTATTTCGTGGAGGGAGCCTGAGAAACTGATTTACAAGAATAAATAAAGATTTTTCATTTTACAACCAAATTCACCTTACTTTTTGCCCACAGGTAAAAAAAAAGAAAATATTAATCCTGGCAATACTAATAAGGATAATGGAAAACTTTTATCAAATTATTGCATTGTCATCGGTCCTTGATAGGTGTGCAAAATTTCAAGTCGATCAGATTTTTAGAAGCCAGTGAAAATTAAGCTCAAAGATTCCGTTACATACATACATACATACATACATACATACATACATGCATACATACATACAACCCGACCTAATAAAAGTGTGTTAAAAAATGGTCCCTTTATTATGCTACAAAAGTATCACAACTAATGCGGATTGAGAACTAGATTTAATTCTCATAATTTAAGCAGATCAGAAAAATTTTCGATGGCAACATTGCCGAAAAATGGCAGTTAATTTCTTTTGTGAATAAAATAATGAAATTTTTAAAGAGAAGAACGAGAAAGATTTGGTGCAAAGCTAGTTTTCACTATACGTTCAAAATGACTTTACTTGTTCTGATATTTCGGAGCAGTCTGAGAAATTGCCATTTAAGATTTTCAAATAAATAAATAAATATTTCTTGGTATGACGGCAGCCCGTATTTGTTGCGTGCGGTCCATCTTTTAGAGACAAATCCGCGTACCAACCGTGTGTCACAGTACAGTTTTAATCAGGATTAACTGCGCCGGTATTCGCGATTAACGCTGCCGTCTGTCTAGACTATTACGCTATTTCAGTCAGCCATTGTTCAAATGGCAACGAAGTTAGAAGAACAGTGGAAGTAAGAAGTAAGAAGAAAGAAGAGCATAATTCAACTCAAATCAACTGATTCGCGGTTAGAGTTCATAATGCCTCTCCGTCCAGATTTAAGAGCATACTAAACACTCCTTTAAAAGGAAGAACACATTGTTTTGTCTGCTCTGTTTAGTATTTTTCGCTCAGTGTCAAATGAATTGCGTGTTCTACCAGTAAGCCAGCCGAAGTGTTCAGGCCCATGAAATTTTGATTAACATTAAATTTCGTTAGGCAATCCATCTTTTATTTTTGCCGTCTTGACCTCCAAGTCCAGGTACCCAGCCCAACAAAATAGTGTTGTATGCTCTCAAGGTATTGAGGGCAGTGAAATATTCCTCAACAAATTTAGATGATATATAGGGCTGCATTGCATTGGCCTCTCCCCTATGTTCCACTGGGAGAAAAGAATAGTAGTAGCATCGCCCACACGGCCACCTGCCTAAGTTCACAAGGCCATTTGTCTAAAAAAATGCAGATACGCTTCGAAGTAGTATCTCTTCGTAGCTGGTCTCTGCAGAAAGGTTCTATACCATGGATCTCTACTTGAAAGACTATAGGATAAACGCCCATTAGTATCGATCAATTCATCTCTAGCTTTGTTTAATTTTTGTGATTATGCCTACCCAACTTTGGCATCAAAATTTAAGATTTCCTTTATCTGAACAGAATTTTTCAATCATGGAATTTAAAATAAGACTGAAATAGGATTCGTATATCGTAGTAAAGAGACTTTGATCGCATGTAATATAAGAAAATAGTTTTTATTAGATCTAAAAATATGTTAAACGAAAAAATAGTAGACTTAGTTTCTCTTATTACAATAGAAAGTTATTTAGGCTAACTATCTAAATATCTAAGTAAATTAGCTAACATTTCACAATGTTTGCCTTGAAATCGAACGAAGGTCTCCCTTGCCAACAAGTGCTACTTTGGACTAAGTAGGCAATTGAGTACTAAAGTCCTCTCTCGACGAATAAAACTAACACTCTACAAGGCTCTCATCAGGCCCGTCCTAACGTATGGCGTAGAGGCTCGGACGATGACAACATCCGATGAGGCATCCCTGGGTGTGTTTGAGGGAAAGATTCTGCGGAAGATTTTTGGGCCTTTGCACATTGGTGACCACGCGTCCCATTGGAGGTGATGGAACGATGAGCTGTATGAGCTTAACGACTGCGATATAGCACAGTGAATACAGAACCAGCGACTACGTTGGCTGCGTCATGTCGCCCGGCTCTGAAAGTATTCGATGTGGTACCTGGAGTTAGCAGAGGCCTTTCTCAGACCTCTTCTGCGTTGGAAGGATAAGATGGAGAACGGCTTGACTTCACTTAGGGTGCCCAACTAACACTGAATATCACGAGACAAAACCGGCTGGTGCGCTTTGTTAAGCTCGGTCAAAATCGAGTAAGCGAAGAAGAAGACTTTTTCAAGGAAAAGTACAGAAATTCAATTAAATATAAAATATAAAATTTTAAACGCTGGCATTGAGGAGAGAAAAAAAGTTGAATACACGAGCTAAGACTACTAAAAATGGAACTGATCCAGCCATAGAGAAAGTGCGTATGTGTTAAAGGCCTGAAACCAACAGCTGTTTAACGTGAAAGCTGATTTTTTTGGATGCAGCACAACTCGTTTCTATTAATAAATCAGAATCAAAAAAAAAAAATAATAATAAATAAGTAATATTAAAAAATCAGTATAGCCAGAGTCTTAATTCACCCTATGGCTATGTTTTTTTATGGTTCGTCAAAAAGAAGTTAAGCGTAGCGCTAATGCAAATCAAACAAGTAACAACTCAATCTTAGAAGTTCTGCCCTATTTGTAGGATAAACTGCGGTGCCAGAACTATCTGTTTTCTAGGTAAAAAACTGCATGAGAATAAAGAAAATTTTGAAATTCTCTGTTGAAGCCAAATAAAAGAAAGCGGCTGCGTTTTGAAGGAGCTGACAAAAGAAGACCTTCAGCGCTATGTCGAACAATGAAAGATTCTCGTGGAGAGTCATAAGCATGTACAAGGTGGCGCAAAATTAATCACTCTATCGGAAGATTTCTAATTTTTACAAATAGCCTCGTATGTCAATCATATTTTACACTAGTGAACTAAACAGCTGCTGTATGCAAACAGACAAGCACTATATTGCTTAAGGGGGGAGGGAGCCTGCTTTAGAGGTTTCAAAACATCGATTTTTTCGTCGTTTTTTTGGGAAGGAAAGATATATTCGATTGAAACGAAACTATTTCATCAGTCTTCTCAAATTTTTTTATTAAAATATATATCATGTTATGCCTGGTAAAAGCATTTTGCCGAGGCGCCTCGAGTGTGCATGTGTCGTGCGGCGGGAAAGATGCAGGTCGCAATTTTCGTTTGAAACCAAAAACCCCAAAAAAACATTTTTTTTTAGTATAGTATGGCTTCTACATAAACCAAGAAAATTAAACAAAAAGTGAGAAATTCAAAACTTTTTCGCTAATTAAAAAAAAAAAAAAATTTGGAAAACAAAGTCACATTAGATTGTTTAAAAAATGGGTAGTTAATCATAACTTTCTTAAGGCTTTTTAGGTTCAACTAGAAGAGAATTTAGTTCCGGATATGATCAATGTAATCTCGTTTCGATAGGACGTTTAACTTTTACCCTATCTTTCCCGCCAATTAGGAAAAATCGCAAAAATAAAAAAACCGAGAAATCGCACTTCGAGCGATCCGGTCGCTTGTATACCTGCTCGACGCTTGCTCACCATTTCTTCTGTAACTCCGAAAATATTTTGAATTTGCTTCTGAAATTTTGAGGACACATTCTTGGATAGTTTGGGAAGACACTCATGCAAAAAAAAATTCGATTTTTTGAAGCCTCTAAAGCAGGCTCCCCCCTTAATAATCAAAATATGGTAAAGATTTCCATTAATCAAGAATTTGCTTTATTCAAAAACATAATTAGATGATTAATTTTGCGCCATCTTACATATTGAAGGAAATAGATATTTAACAAGTAAAAAATCAAGCTAAAATGTTTACTTCAACATTTCACATTTCTTAGTAGCAGTTTTTCGAATTTCTTAGGTGCAACACACAATATTTCAGAAGCAAATGGACATCTGGCATTCATCATTTTGCGCACTACTGTACTTAAGTGATAAATAATAATAATTCAAAATGCAAATGAGATGCCATCTAATGATTATTAGGCAGCGCAGTTGCATCAATATGAATTTGCTTTGCTGTAGATCATTTTAATATTATTACAATTTTTTGCCCTGCAGCGCTACTAGGCACGGCGCTCATGCTGAGTGCTTTCACCGCTGGCAATGTTACAAAAGCAATGATAATTTATTTAAGTCTTTGATTTATCAAGGAATAGTAAAATTTGACCACCAATTGTGAAAAGTAGCAAAAAGGAAAACTGCAAACATCCGGAGATGACAGAAGAGATGTGGAGTGAAAGCCACAGGCTTTTTGCGGTTCGTATGCAGGAATTTTTTATTGGTTTTGTAAGGACCAAAAAAAAAAAGTTTAAATATTGCAAGTCAATGAAGATGTACCAATTTTTTCATATAAATTCAATGATTTTATGTGTATAAATAAGTATGTAAATACATTTTTTTTTTGTTTTTTTTTCTACACTCCAACTACTTTCTTTCTTTATTGGCCTTTCAGATCTAACTTTTTTGTTCGCTCAATTGGAAATTTATTGCAGACTAATTCACTTAAATCACTGCCAATAGTAAACTAAATGGTGCCCACTAACCGTTAGATGAATCAATCAAAAACTTTCACATTAATCCAATTTGTGGGCGAACATGCAACACAAACAACAACAGCCGCCACATTCTGTTGCCTTGGTTGGAGAAAGGATGCGACTTTGCAAGAAAAAAGGGACAGCGCATTTGAATTGATTTCAAATAACTGAAACCCTTACTTTATATGCATTTTTTGTTGTTTTCTTTTTCTGAGCAATAAATTTTACATATTTTTCCCCCCCCCATTTCATATGGTGGCCACTAATTTGATATGCCGTAAGCCATATTTGAATGTGTTTGCAAATAGTGAATGGCCCAAGGATATTTAAAGGGAAAATAGCGCAAGTGAGCGCATGAAGTTGCTTAAAAGTATGAGAAGAATAGGATGAAAAATAACATAAATTTTTTATTTATTTTTTATTTTATCGAGAATCACAAAAGCTATCAATTAACAATGGGAAACTCAACATGCAAATATAAGAAATTATAATTTAATAAACGTTTATAAAATAATTTCATAATGCACAGTTCAAATAAAATTTATAAATAATATTTACACAAAACAAAACAGGCTTTTTCATAATTTTGCATCCAGTTTTTATAACTTTATTCACACAACTAAAGAAATATGTAAACAACTTACACAAAAGCCATATTTACTGCCAAAACAAAATTTACTGCAGTTGCTATTAAAATTAATGGCAAAAAACTTGCATTCTGTCACAAAAAATATCGGGAATCGTTCATTCAAAAAGCGCGCGTTACGCATATGTCTAAATTTTTTTTTTACTGGAATGTTGTTACAACTGTTCTCCATAGATCTGTCAATTAGCTTGCCTTTGGCATTTAATTACGTCAGTCAACCGCAGGTATGCTCTGCGATTTCAAGTTAAGTGAGGTTAGCCTGGTTGGCTTTAAGCCACGCACAGACCTTTCGGTCCCTAGCGATACCAGATGGAGACCGACCTCTATGAATACTAAAAGTAGTCATCATGTAGGATGTCAGCGCTTTTGGCGAATCTAAGCAGAGCTGGGAGGTCCGCTTTTGAGACGCCCTTCAGACCCTCAAACAATTGGGCTCCCAGGCATTTTAAACCTGTTTTTAATAATGCCAGACGAACGCACAGAAGGTGTTCTAAAGTTTCTTCAACATCCTCTCTGCATTTCCTGCATTTTCCCGTCTTAGCAATCTCTATCTTGTACGCAAATGCGGCCAATAGATTGTGACCTGTCAGCATATTTACGATAGTTCTGTAGTCTTTTCGCGAGAGCTTAAGTACGAATTGAGTCAGTTTTTGTCGTTAGTTCTACACATGACTTGTTCTGTTTTGCATGTGGTCAGATTAGTCCACCTACCTGCCACTCGTTTTTTCATGTATATTGTATATTGTTGTTGCATATTGTTTTCAGCGCTTTTAGTTCGTCGTTCTTTTGTTCAGAAGGTAGTCTAACAGCACTTTTTGCTATCTCATCTACTATTACGTTCCCCATAATGCCTTTGTGACCAGGTACCGAATAGATATGTATGCACCCTCCTGTTTGTGGCTGGCCTTTCTATGGCCTTCCTACTCCGTTGAACATTTTTGGACTTAATACAAAATGAGCTTATTGCTTTTATTGCTGCTTGACAGCTCAGCGATTTTAACTGTGAATAAAAATATCGAGCACAGAATTTGTCTTAAATTTTGTGTTTTGAACGGGATTTCGTGTGCCGAATCATTGAAAATGTTGCAGAAAGCCTATGGCGAGTGTGCTTTATCAAAAACACGGGTCTACGAGCCGTATAGTATAAAGCCTTTGCAGAGGGCCGATAAGTCTTAGAAGATTTGCCCAGATCTGGTTGCCCATCAACGTCTTCGACGGATGAAAACAAAGTCGTCGACAAAGTCAAGGAAATGGTGCTGGAAAACCATCATTTAAGTTTGAGGGAGGTAGCTTGCAACCTTAGCGTGTCTCACGAATCAACTCGCAACATTTTACACCATCAATTGCGCCGAATATGTGGAAAGAAAACTCATGAGCCTGGCACCATAATCAGGCACCGTCTCACAAGGCTCATAATGTAAACACTTTTTTCACCAAAAACTCGACAAATATCATTGAACAACCACCGTATTCACCGGATTTAGCCAGCATTTCGGTTTCCTTTGAACTGCCGGAAGCAAGCAGCGGTCTTCGCGATCCTACAGGAAAAATTTCGCTTATCTGGGTTCTTGGGCACAGGAATATAGAGGGAAATTAAATTGCCAATGAGTTTGCCAGGAAGGGGTCGACAGAACCGGTTTCAGCTCCGGTTTCTGTACCCCTCTCAGACATCGGTGCCCCCTTGACCGTTGTTAAAGGGAAACTACACAATTTCTTTCTCAATAAAGCGCAAAACATATGGTGGTCTGCCTCATCGTGTGCTATTTCAAAAACACTATAGTCTCAATACGATAAAAACAGAACGCTTAAGGTGATGGGAATCCCCCGCCATTCATTCATTATTCCTAACTCATTGCGGTGTTCACTGGGCACTGCGTGATCGGTACTCATGCGGAGAAGCTTGAAATGCCGTACAACCCCTATTGCAGAAGCTGTAGGGATCCTGCAGAGAAAGAGACTGTTGAGCACTTTCTCTGCAAATGTCCGCCTCTGGCAGCCGAGATTGCTTAGCGTGCCCTTTGGGGATGACTTGAAGAAATTCTCCAGCCTAGATCCCTTTTCTCTCCTCCACTACAACAACAGCACTGGATGGCTGTAGACGGTTTTTCTTTTCCCTAAATCTTTTCACAGGTAGTGGTCCACATTACGGTATTAAAACGGCACGTAAGTGCTACTTGAAGTGTACCTGGGGTACTCTTGCCATCTTACCTACCTACCTACCTTCCTGGATAAACACTCAAAATTGAATTCAACAGCTTGACTAGTATGTCTTTTTGTTATTCTTCTTTGGATAATTCGCTGATTTTATATTCGGAGTTTGAATAAATAGAAAAAAACAGCTGTTTAGTATTATAGTGCAAACAACAAATGCTGTAGATAAAAATAAAATTTATCGAATCGCTTAAAGTTAGTGAATCCCACTACTGATAAAAATTGTAACTTAAATTTCATTTAAAAGCTGTGCCACATTTTGAAAGCCTTAATAGTGGAGTCCAAAACTTTACCAGAGTTGTATCGCAAGCTTAAAAAAGGTTATATATATATATATAATTGGCGCGTACACCCTTTTTGGGTGTTCGGCCGAGCTCCTCCTCCTATTTGTGGTGTGCGTCTTGATGTTGTTCCACAAATGGGGGGACCTACAGTTTCAAGCCGACTCCGAACGGCTGATATTTTTATGAGGAGCTTTTTCATGCCATTTAGAAAAATGTTTTTCTTAATTTTGGTGTTTTCATCGTGATTCGAACCTACGTTCTCTCTGTGAATTCCGAATGGTTATCACGCACCAACCCATTCGGCTACGGCGGCTACCAAAGTTTGCCAAAAAGTTTGCTGTAACAGAATCGTAGTACGAAGTTTGAGGTAAGGCTTCGTCTTCGTCTTCTTCATCATTCATTATTCATTACTTTCACTTTGTAAAATCGACTGCTGTGACCAAATTTCAAGACTTCAATCAAGTCTAAATTCCATTTTCTGTCAGTAATAATGGCTGAAGAATAATAATTCATACTAATTCAGTTGGTGACGCCTACCACCAAGAGCTGCTGCTAATTTAAGTGAGTGGCGAAAGGAAAGGGAGAAATTTACATGTGAAGACATGCCAAAGTTCAGTTACCATTTTGCTTCAGACAAATGTGAATAAAATTTGCATATTTCTTGCTTTTCGATGCTTATCACTTTCTAGTTTCAACTTTTATAGGCACTTTCCGCATTTTCCATGGAACGCACAAAATAAGCCTTTTTGCACGATTTCTAGCTCACAAAACTTTTTACACGCCAACGGCAGCTATTTACAATACTCATCAGCATTGGAAATCAAAAAGCATTTGCATAAAATCGTAATGGCCTTAAGGCATTTAAGGTCAAAAGTGCAGGCGACCCTAAAAATCCACACAAAAAAAGCAAAGCAAAAAAAATAAAACAAAAAACAAACAAATTCCAAAACAATAATAAAAGTGGAAAAGTTTAATGGGAAAAGTAAATATGCATGTATGTGCATACACGGCAAAAGGATACCAGAAATTGACTTTCCAACACTGGCAACTCTCAACTCGTAATATAACAAAAATCTGCGACCATTCTTTTCGCCTACGCTCTTTAGGGTAAAATGATGCAAATTTTGAAAGTTTGTTAGAGATCTTTTGCATACCGACAAAGCAAAGCTCCACAGCAAAGCCAAACAACCACTTGTTGCTCAGCAGTAGAAAATTAAGTGCCTAGAAACAAGTTTTATTGCGCAAAAAGTCCTGTATAAATTTGAAAATAAGTCTATGTCGACCCACACACCACACCCACACATACGTATTTGGCTGTGTGTGTGTGGCATTTCTCAACATCAGCGTCAAATTGGCCAAAGGAAGTGCTAATTAAACCAAGTAGCCACAAATGACGGTTTGCTTTAATTTTATTCCGACTTCTCCGCCTCACAGCAGCAAATACATGGAAAGCGGAAACGGAAATTGTGCAACTGGGTAATCACTAGCGCACCACAAAGTCTTTGTATGAGTTAATGGATTTTTTTTTCAATACTACCACTTTAATGACTTGGGTGGGGGGGAGTGAGTGAGTGGTAAAAAAATTAAAAAAATGTACGCAAATTAGCTGCTGCCATCATTTGTTCCTTTCACATACTTTTCTCCTTGTTGTGCGACCACTTCCGGCTTGCTGAATTTTTCTCTTTTACTTTAGTTCTGTATTTTCAATTTTCTGTCCACTTGCTTAGCAAAACAAGAGTTTAATCTCCATAGTGTGGCGTTTGTATGTGTGCCTGGATGTGTGTGTGTGTGTGTATAGATGCGAAGATAATTTACAAAGAATGTATTGTGGAATATCAAATCAATCTGCTTGTGGCCGGTGGTATGTGGTAAATCACCAATTAGTTTGCCGAGCAATGCAAACGTAAAACGAACGAGGAAACAAATGTTAATTAAAGTGCAGGCGGCAATCGAATAGACTGGCATCAAATTGACATTTCTACTCAAACACCACAGCTACGGAAGAGAAGGTTATTTTATCCGTATCGTCTGCTTGCCTTTGCATCAACCGGAATTACTTTTATTCCTCTTTATTACTCTCTTGGGAGTGGAACTGCATCTGCGATCTTCTACAATATTATTGGGAGAAAACTCCTTGAGTAAAGGAGCGCCTGCCAGATAGCCAACGACCGGTTATACAAGCCATGACCCTCGCGATATCCTCTCTTGAAAGGCTAGGCAGTTCCTTTGTCTTTTTCTTATTAATTTGCAGCCACTGTAGGCTAGCTAGCTTCGGGGGCAAGAGGGCCCAAGGTGACTAGATTCGTTCACAGATGGACGCCGCAGGGTGGTGTCTTTTCGCCCCTACTTTGGCTAGTTGCTATTGACGCTGTTCTGATAATGCTAAATAAGGGTGTGGTTGAGGTAGTAGCATACACCGATCTCTCGGTCCTAATGTTATTGAGACCATTTCCTTCAGTCATCGCTGACCTTTTGGAAAGGTCACTGGCTTTACTTAGTCGCTGCGCTGCCACTTCCGGCCTCGGAATGAACTCTGGCAAAACGGAGCTCGTGCTTTTTACCAGAAAATGTAAACCTCCACCCTTTCGACTTCCCAAACTAAGCAACTACGTTCTCCCGCTCTCATCGGAAGTTAGATATCTTGGAGTGATGCTTGTCTCCAAACTGCATTGGAAGCTAATTTGGTTTTGCCAATTTCAACGTATGAATGCCTGGGTTGGTGGAAAGCTCTTCAGAAGAGCTATAATATCACTAATTTGGGGAGGTTGCAAAAGACTGCATGCATTGGCATCACCGGAGCATGTAAAACTTGCCCCAGTGCTG
This sequence comes from Anastrepha ludens, assembly GCF_028408465.1. NCBI lineage: Eukaryota > Metazoa > Arthropoda > Insecta > Diptera > Tephritidae > Anastrepha > Anastrepha ludens. The sequence goes on from NC_071499.1 coordinate 12,793,977, forward strand.
CCTTAAATGTCCTTTTGGTCCAAAGTGCAATCAGGTTAAAGAAGGTTGGCCTCTGGAGGCGATCTCTCAAGAGACATGGTAGCATTTTCGGGCAGTTAACACCGTACTTCTCCGAACTTCTGGCAGATCTTTCTTCGCCGAAGCTTGCACCTCTGTCTTCGCTGACGGTTCCACGAAGGATTCGGGAGTCGCAGCAGGGGTTTTCTCTAAATCAGCAAATTTATCTATTTCCTTTAAACTGCCGAATACTGCTAGTGTTTTTCAAGAAGAAGTCTTTGCGATCCTGCAGGTATTCAAAATGCTTAGGGAACGCGGGAGCGAGGGAGATATTAACATTTTCTCTGACAGTCAAGCCGTGATCAAGGCTCTGACGACGCCATGGTGCAGAACGAAACTAGTAAGCTCCTGTAAGAAGGAGATCAAATCTCTTGGGTGTGCAGGTAACATTTCTCTGATCTGGGATCCAGGACATAGGAACATAGAGGGAAATTAAATTCCTGATGAGCTTGCCAGGGAAGGGACTGAATTGGCCTCAGAGACCTCCTACCCGGTCATCGGTATCCCCCTGACAGTTGTTAAAGGGGAACTGCACAAAGTATTTCTCAGAAAAACGCAGAAAAGATGGAGCACCATTTTTTCATATGCTATTTCGAGTCCCTTTTGGTCCCAGTACTATATAGGGAGGACCTACAAAGTCCTGGAAACTTCTTGTCATTCAATTTCTAAACTCGTAGCTGTATTTACCGGTCACTGGACGATCGGTACGCACGCGGAAAAGCTAGGGTAAATGCAGAAGCTGAGAGAGAAGGAGACGCTTAAGGTCACTGGATGCTCCTTTCTTCGACAGCTTGGGGCAGTGCGCCAACCAAAGTCCCATCAATCTTCTCCATTATATCAACAGCTCTGGCTGGCTGTCGATATCTGCCTGTTGGAGGTCTCATAATTGTATCAAAAAGCCGCTTTAGTGCTACTTGAGGAGTGTCACTTCAACCATTTCACCTACCTACTTACCTATGAGCCCGTATTCTAACGCACAATGGTCATTTCATAGGTCATAGCCGTGTTAAAAAGTACCACTAAATATTGGGTTGGGAAATAAGTTCATAGAGTTTTTATATTTTATTTTATTTTGCAACGATTTGTTTGCTGCTTGGCAAAGGGTAAGTATGCATTCCATAGAATCCTTTCTGCTCAAGAAAACTATGTTTTTATCAATTTTAAGGCTTAGAATTCGTATACCCAGGAGGCAAACATCAATATTTTCGACACCCGCTCTTCTTTGCTTTTCATGGAAGTCAAAAAGCGGTCGAAGTAGCCCGGAACATTTGCGACGTGTATGGAGAAAGTGTCGCAGGCGAGTCCCAGCACGAAAATGTTTTTGCAAGTTCAAAAATGGCGACTTTGACGTCAACAGCATGTCCCGGAGCGGAAGTCTGCTGAATTCGTTGAATAACGTCTCTAATCACTTTTGAAGGAGAACGAAGAAAGGTCGCCAAACCAGTCGTGAAGTGGCGAAAAACATTAACTGCGATCAATCACCTTCATTCAATAGAATTTACCGAAAAATTGGTAGCTGGGTGCCTCACGAGCTCAACGAAAAAAACGAAGAAAGTCGCCTTCAAATTGCTTTTCAGCGCTTTTTGTTCCGAATCGTCACGGAAGATGAAAAATGATGATGAAAAATTACATCAATACGAAGCAAAGAAAGGAGTGGGTGGCTCCAGGAGATACGCCAGAGCCGAGAGGCAAGACGAGGATCTACATCCAAAGAATATCATGATATGTGTTTGGTGGGACTGGGAGGGCATGGTGCACTGGGAAATGCTCGAAAAGAACGCCGAGGGTAACAAGGCACCCTACATTGCCCAGCTACACCGCGTGAATGAGGCTACTGGACTGAAAAGACTTGATCGACATGGTCAATCCATACTCCTTCACGACAACGCCAGGCCCCATGTTGCACAAGTCGTCAAAGTCGCACCACAAGAGCTCGAATGGGAGGTTTTTCAGCATTTGCTGTATTCTCCAGAACTTGCAGCGGCCTATTACAATCTTTTTCGTTACCTGTCCAACCATTTGAATGGAGCTGCCTTTGATAATAAAGAGGTTCTTAAAAACTGGCTCAACAACTTCTTTGACACCAGACCAGGCAATTTTTGGCGGAACGGGCGGAACGGCATGAACAAATTGGTCGAGAGGTGGGAAGAGGTTGTAAACAGTAATGGCGAAAATATAACTGATTAACTTATTGATATAATAATTGCTTTGTGTTTAAATAAAAGTGTGCGGCAACGAACTTATTCCCGAACTCAATAGATGAAACACGAACTGGTTGAGCTGAAAAGTGAACTGCTACTCGTTCCAATCCCCAACTAGCATTTTTCCCTGCAGGGTATTCCCACTTATTTACAACTACTTATACATTAGTGAGTGCATTTATGCCTTTTGTATGCGCTACTGCGCCGTTGTTTTGTCTCCAGTCCACAAATTTTATACTGCCTACTAAATGCATTTCACTAGACGACGACAATCGCTTGATCCTTATAATCTACTTGCATGATATTTCGGCTGAGTGCTTCGCGTTTATTGCATTACCGCAACAGTCAAACGGTTTGTGTGCGGGCCGAGGGAAACCAACAGCATAACAACACGCGCTGAGCTACACAACAGTAATGGCAAGGAAGTACTCAAACGTGGTAGATACCACAAAAACCAATGCTACAACAAACTGGGAAAATTCAAATCTACATTGCATTACACGCCTACGCTACACTGACGCAATAATAAAGTAAAGTGAAGAAGGGCTGAGTGGGGTAATATGAACGCTTGTGGGCCTCTGCAAGGGCAATACAGCTTGCACAGCTCATGCAGGGAATGGTTATGCATTTCGGCTAGGATTTTCAATTTTAACTCACTGAATGTTACCTGGGCAGCGAAACATGTGAAGAGGGCGGTATGAGAGGTGGGTTTGTGTGTGCGTGTCGCACAAGTTGTAATTGAGTGCATTTCAATATGCGCTTGTAGCCTGCGGTGGATGCAGTGGTTGAGAGCAAACGTTGGTGTTGGTGCTAATTGAGGGAAAAAGATTGAATTTTAAAAAAGCTATTTAATCTCAAAAATAGAAATGAATTTTTCCATAACAAATGTGACTTTCCACATATTTTCTGAAAATAGCTTTGTCATCTGTAGGCGTGGAAAAGCATAACATAGCTGCGTGCTTTGAAAAAACGGCCTAAGTGGAGTTGGTGCTTCACAGCTCGAAAACACTAATTTTCTGGGTGCTAATGAAATATATTTTAGCTAAAAATCACTCATTGCCTTAGCGTCGAATGCAATTTTGAAAAAAATTTGAATAAAAATGTGAAATTAGATGTTAAAAGTCATGATTTTATAAGCCAAGCGCAAAATCTTCTAAGCGCAGATGCATTCTTCTTCATAAAAAGTAAAGAGATGTGCGTGAAACAGTTTCAAATCAAAAAGTAATATACAATATAATTTCAAATTTGCGCTCATTTCGCAGACATTTATTTCATTTCACAAGCCTTGCTTTCGGCCTTTCTTAGTTTTTGTAGAAATAAAAAAAAATTTTGAGAGATTCCAAAATAGTTCTCATATAAATTTTGATGCTTGAAAATGGCAGGTGCACTTTAAGGGGGTAAGGTAATTAATTTTAATTTTTTTTTTTAATTTTGTTTAATTTTTTGGATAAAATTTGAAATTAAAATTGAAAATAAAAATTATGATTATTTGAGCCTCTATTGCTCCCGGCCGAATTTCTAAGTTTGCACTTAAAGGACCTATGGAAAAGTTGAATTCATTGAAGTATGCGCTAAGAAAAAAAAAAAATTATCATAGATGCAAATGTGATGAATTCGTACCTACTAGATTAGGTGAGACTGGAACGGTTGCCCAAGGAATGAGCGCACTTGGATGAAGATAAACGGGTTCGTCCCGCCTAATATCATTATGAAGGAGGTGAGGTAGAACAGAAAACCGATGGGATGACGGGATGGGATGATGGGAGAGGTGCTGGTGGAATGATTAGGAGACTGGGTTTAGAGTGTGTGGATTATGAACGATGACTGTGTTGCGTTTGCGTCAACCGCTTTATGCTGCTGATGAAATTCATCAGATTTTTAATGTCAACGCCAGCTATATCAGCAGGCGTAGCAAATAAGTAAGATTCCCAGATCTTAGCCCCGCCAGAGCAGGACAGCTAAGGAGAAGGTGCTGAGATGGTTCCACCTCATCCTCCATACATCCGACGCAGAAAGGACTCGAGGTAATTCCAAGTCTCGCAGCATGCATTCCTCGCGCACAGTGTCCTATGAGAAAACCCACGAGATTCGAGAGCTGTCATTTTGTCAACCTCAGAAGCTCGCCCACACCACCCGTGGCTAGAAGGATTTCGCGACCTTACAAGTTTGTGTACTTGCCTAATGCTCGCCGAGTTGGCGTGAAGCCCATCTTTCCAGGACCAGACCGCAGGTAGTCAGAAAGATCCCAATTCTCTCCCTTCGCGGGGAAATCATCTCACCTGCCCCTTCCCTGGCTAGCTTATCCGACTCACAATTTCCTGCCATGTCGCTGTGACCAGGAACCCAGATGTATCTTATATCAAAGAATTCGGCCGCAGTCGAAAATGAGGCCAGGCATTCCCTTAGCAGTTTCGAATGCACCGTCACTGACCTAACCTAACCTTGGCTGTCGGAGTAAATATTTACATTCTTGGCTGTTAGTACGTCGTAGTAGTCAGGCTATTCTCATTTGAGGAAAAACAATGCTCGTAAATGCAACGAAATTTTTTTATTTTTTGAAGTGAAACTTCTTAGGCGTCGATGGACGAGTGAGAATGGAGGTCATGCAACGTTTTGGGCTTTTTCGTTGCGCGAGAGAGAAAAAAGATATAACGTAGAGTAAAAGGAAAGAGAGAGAGCTATACCTTATATACATCTTAGATACACTTTAGGCTATTGTTCCTGAGTTTTTCCTTGTTCTAATGCTAATTTCTACTGAGGAATAACATTGCCTACTTTTTGGCGCTTGTTTGTTGGTGCAAACTTATAGGAAATATATTTTTGGTGCCTGCTTTTAGGCGTTATATTTCCTTGGTGCCTACTGCTTGGGGAGTTTTTGGTCCCAATTTTTATGGCATTTTTTTTTTGGTGCCTACTTTTTGGTCCCTACCTTTTGGTGATAATTTCCGTTTCATGGCTAGTGCTTGTGCGTATTTTAAAGTGCTATCCATTCCGGCGTCGGATTTATTGGTATTGCCATGCGGCCCTGAAATCGCTGCGTTTGTGCGGGTGATAAACGCTCGGAGTAGTGCGCGTTGTTGCCACGGTTCGTGTCCGGCGTTTACCTACACCAGTCGACCCGTCTCGGTTTTTTCTAAATTTTGTCTATTTGTATTCTCTGCAAATGTTGTGAATTTATTTAGATATATGTTATTTCTCTCTCTCTCCCTCTCATTCTCTCTCGGGTCTCTCCCTCTTTCTTTGTCTGCCTTGAAGGTTTAACATCAGTTATGTAAAAAAACTTAAGTTTTTTAAATTCTCTTTTTTTATTCTTTGTTTATTACAATCTGTTAAATATTAACACTATGCAGTTTTTTACCAATTTACACTCATTTTATTATTTTGTTTTCTTTTTCAAGGAAATAAATTAGTTTTTTCTGCTTTGCTATGAAAATTAATTTGCGTGGCTTTTAAGTGAGAACTCCACTGCGCTTGCGAGCTGCCAGTAAAAATGTCAAACTTTCTGCGCCTTTTGTCGTAAATCGCATGCAATTACGAAGGAATCCTCCAAAACGCATTTTTTATTGTTGTCTTTTTAATCTTTTTTTCTTTATTTACGAACCGTTTCAAATTTTTTATGATAAGAAAAAAATACTTGTAGTTACAACAAGCTTAAGCACTTCGTCAGCCAGGAGAGGATACTTGCGTAAACTTTCAACTTTCGTTATAAAGAGAATCTTCAAAAAAATTGTTGCTAAAAGAATGAAATATTTTGCCAAATAAGAGCAAATAAAGAAGATTGGAGAAATAACAACATTTTCGCCACACAAACAAAAGGGAGTAAAATAAAACTTTCTTGATTGCATTAAAAACTGAGCAAAGTTGCGTGCCACGCGAGCAACCACGCAGCGCGCCGGCAATAGTTGAGGCATGCAACATTTAAGTTTCCGAAAGGGCAAAAGTACGAGCAAAACGCTAAGGAAATGTATCTGATATGTGGAAAAAAATGGCCAAAAACTTCGGAACTTTCACGGAAATGCAAGAAAAGGCACAACGAAAACAACAACAGGAATTCATTGGCGCATCAACAGCATCATCGTGTTGCAAATAAACATGAGCGCAGCGCAACGTTGCAGTGCTGACAGAAAAGTGTGGTAAGTAAAAGTTTGTAGTTGCTTTCGCTGATAGCAATAAAAATATACATGAAAAGTTGGCAACAACAACAAAACAAAGCCAAAACGAAAACGAAAAAAGTCAAAACACGTACACGGCAGGTGACGGAAACAAGCAAGCTGCAGAAGAGACGAGCAGAACACTTTTAGTGGCATGCGAAAGGCACAACTTTTGCTACATTCAACTTGCGTCACATTTGGTAAATTTTCACGTTTTTATGTACACCTCTTTTTGTGGTTCACAAAGTTTTGTGGTTCGATAAGAAAAACACAATTTTATGGTTTATTTCAGTTTAGTATTCCTGAGTATCAATACACTTTTTCCAACGAGATTTGAATTCATGAATTCCATCCCTGAAGTGTGAATCTGGAGGGGCTCCGAAAAACGCTTCCTCAGCTTCTATGACATCATAATTTGATGAAAAACGCTTTCCACGTATGCATTTTTTTTGGTCCGAAAATACATGGAAGTCACTAGGGGTCAAATATGTTGAATACGGCGGATGCTCCAACAATTCGAACTTTATTTCATGGATTTGAGTCATTGTCAAAATGCTCTTCTCTTGCGACTCGGTGCGTTGTCCTGAAGAAAACGATTTTTCTTTTTGCAAAATGCTTTTGCTTTCACGAATTTTCTCCTTAATCTGATCTTAAAGGTTCCAAAAATATTCAGAATTTGTTGTTTTACCAGCTTGCAATCCAAATCCACAAACAAAATTCCTTTCGCATCCCAAAAAACCGATGCCAACACCTTTTTGGCTGATTTCTGGAAGCCAACTCGTTTCGAAACCAAAGAACCAGGTTCACACCACTCTTTAGTCTATTTTTTTCATTTAGGATCATGGTGATAGACCCAAGTCTCATCCATAGTGATGAATCTATGCACAAAATCCACTTTATCTTTCCAAAAACACTCTCAATGTTGCCGAGAAAGTCGTATTCGAATATATTGTTGTTCTATTGTCACCGACATCCATACCTCGTACGGCTTTCTGAAACCCAATACACGAAGCATAAGATCCACGTGCCACGGTCTCGGCAGCTGCAGCGCCCACCATAGCTGGCCCATGTCCACTTGACTTGGTACCGCAGAAGATGTGTGCATCTAAAGATATAAGGCAAAATAAAAACTAATGTGATCCCAACATTCACTTAAAAATGGTAAAACTGCACAGCGTAAACCAGTGGCAGACATGATGGGATATTTCAACAAAAGGCAGGTGAACCCACCGCCTCATCTTTAGAGGGTTAAAGGAATGGCTTGAAAGAAAGAACGGGGAGGTCGATTACTATCTTATACAAATCCTTAGCGGTCATGAATGTTTTAAAGCATACCTACATCGCTTTGGGCATGAAGAGGCTCCATACTGAGAATATTGCGAGCCAGGAATCGACGAAGATACAGATCATGTGCTTTTCGTATGTCATCGTTTCCAAAGACTTAGGAAAACACTTGAAGATAAACTGTAGTTGTAGCGCCACACTGGAAAACTTAGTGCCACTGCTACTGAAGAGCAACAAAGTTCCCATGACAGTCGGTTCCACGTTACGGGAATGACCTGAATTTACATCCGACCGAGGACTGTCACTCCAAGGGCATTCTTTGCACGTGTATTCGGAGTATTTATGCTGCTACAACAACAACACCAGCAACGACGCATCGAACGACGTACAGCATGCGGCTGCCGAAATAATGCAGCAACTTCGATACAGCGATCAGACAAGACGAAGACGCGAAGGGCAAGAAAACGTGTAAGCCATTAAACACGAAAGTGCGGGCAAACTAACAATACCAGACATAGAAACTTACCTTTCTAAGGTATAGCGGGTGGGCATGTACTGATACGACAGCGGAGGCTCCCTCACCAAAAGACTTAAACAGTGAGTGGAAACAAGCAGATGCTACTTTTTACGTGTTACATCAGGACAGTAACGGACGTTGAGTCTACTGCTCGAATTGCCTTCCGACGATGTACTTAACGGGATCGGTACTTTGACGATAGAAGGTTTGGTTTGGGTTAAAGTCCCACACTGACGAGGTTAGGCATTCGATGCTCCCTCATCGTAAAAGAAAAAAAAGAAAAACACAATACTTTAGTCACCATCACACAGAGGCCACAACCCTTCATCAACAAATGCATCCGCATCATCTGCAGAATATTCTGGCCAAACACCATCAGTAACGACGCACTGTGGCGATTAACGAACGAGGAACCCATTCTTAGGCAAATAAAACGCAGAAAGTTGCAATGAATAGGTCACACACTGAGAAAACCACCAGATAGCATCACGAGATGGACACTGGACTGGAACCCGCAAGGGAGCAGAGGTCGCGATCGACCAAAAAACACTTGGAGAAGGTCAATGCTGCGCGAACTAGCCGACATCTCATGGGACGGTGCAAAAACAACAGCACAGAACCGTGTAAGATGGAAGAGTCTTGTCGAGGCCCTATGCTTCCGAGAGGAGTGAACAAGGAAAAAAATAATAAAAAAAAGAATAACAAAAAATTATTTATATTCAGTCAATTTTGCTCGGCGATAACTTTTATTACATAAAACTTAATATTTATATTTTTGGTTCAAAGACCTTTAGCCTTAAAAACGATATTTATGCATCTTGGCAAGCGCTCGACCACTTTTTCCATAGTTGAGTCTGGAACTCATTTTTTACTTCCATTGGTTCTGAACTCTCAATTATAGTTTTTTGGGGCCACTTCGTCAGATGCTAGTCTTTTCTTCAGAATAGCCTACACATTTTCAATCAGATTTAAATGAGGACTCTGTGCTGGCCGTTCTAAAAGCTGGAATTCCAAATTTTTTAACCACTCTTGATCAATGTTCACGGTACGTTTCGGGTGCCTGTTTTGGTGAAATATAACCTCTTCTGTTAGATATGCCCTTAGGTCAACCAAATCCGGCAAATTGGTCTCTGAGAAGTTCAAATAGTCTTTTTTTCACTATCCTGAATATTCGTACCAATGGACAAATATGCCACCACGTGAAGCAGTCCCACACCATAAGACTAGGCTACCACAGCTATGCTTTATCTTTTACTTGCAGATTTTGCAGCTTTTCATTCGGTCGGTGCCAATAGTACTACTTCCCATCTGACTGAAAACTGGTAATACAGCTCTCATCAGGTCATATCACTCTTTTCCAGTCTTCAGTACTCCAGTATTTGTACTTTTCTCCGAATCTCAACCTGGGTTTTACGTTTTTGTCAGGTAATGCTGGCTTTTGTGGATTGATGGTGACCTACAACCCGGTTTTTCAGCGCTCTGCGTGCTGTCCACTCATTGATGGGTGATTTAATCTTATGTGAGGCTTCTTCTGGTGTTTTAGCTACTTGCGGAGTCAATAATCGCTTCATTGTTCGCGCCTCTGTCCGAAAATAGATTGGTGCGCCTTTTTTATCCTTGGAACCGTCCTTTACGAACAGTTTGCTGGCAAATTTCCAAGCATTGTGCTTTTCCCCTTGATAAGCGACCATTTTCAGTAAATGAAACAAGTTCTTTATCAATCTTCCTCCTTTCAATTCATCGTCCTTGACGTGGATAGTCTTCAAGGTTGTACGACCATGTTCCAATTCCAGAACCCATCTTTCTACTGTACGTACCAATTGATGGCTAAAAGTCCTTATACACTTTCAACATTCGTTCGTAAATTTCCTTTGCTTTTGAAACTTCCAAAAATTCAAGAAATTCAATCACTCCTCGAGACTTGATTTTTTCCATTGTAGAAAATACTGTGAGACTTCGATACTAAATGGCTTATAAACAATGAATGAAATGACATATTAAATCAAAGGTAGGTGAAATGGTTGAGCTACCACTGATAGGATTTAGGTTAGCGCACTGCCCAGACTGTCGAGAAAAAGAGCCCCCAGTGACCTTAATCGCCTAGCTGTCAAACCCAGACATTTACAGAGAATGAGCTCAACAGTTTACTTCTCTAAAAGGTCCCCACAGCTGCTGTAATGAGAATTAAATGGTAAACCCGATTGTCCAATGACTCAGCTTTTCTGCGTTGAGGGCAAACCGTCTAATGACCGCTAAACACAGCTGCGAGTTTGGAAATTGAGTGGCATTGAGTCCGTTGAACTTTTTGAGTAATTAGTTCATTGTACTGGGGCCCAAGGGTTTTCGAAAGAGCACATAAAGAAATGGAGCTCCATGTTTTCTGCGCTTTTCTGAGAAATACGTTCTGCAATTCATCTTTAACAACAGTCAGGGGAGGTCGAAAAATGTACCAACATACCAAAAAAAAATGTAAGCTAGTAGCAACGAACTGCAAAACTTATTGAGCAACCTAGTACACGTATACAAATACAGTGCACGCATGCATGTGTGTGCACATGGCACATCCTGTTGCTCGCGCCTGACGCTGCCTCCACCGGCATACTGACAGGAAGCACAAAATCTTGAAGAATTACATATGCAACAATGGCTCAGTTTCTGTTCAGCGTTGAAGTGTTGACTTCCAGTTAGTGGCTGCTAACTAAATGATTGAGAAGCATGTAGACACACACTCGTTTGTATGTACACATACACATACACATTCACTACATACATACATATGTGTGGATTTCTCACAAAACCACTTAAATGAACTTAGCAAGTTTTACATTTAGATCAACGAATTACGATATTTTTCAAAGAAATTTTATGTTTTTATTGAAATATTCATCATCATCATTCAGAGCACTACAACTCGGTGTGAGCCTTAGTTTCCTCTACAATTTTTCTCTAAGGTGGTTGGTCGCTCCTACTAAGGTAGTTGGTCGCTCCTATGCTTCTTATATCATCCTCAATCAAAGTCGTCTTACCATCTTTTCCGCGATCGCCTTCTTCACTTTTCACCATTGCAACCAAAACTTTGCGAGGTATTCTTTCATCTGGCATTCTTCAAACGAGTCCTAGCCATCAGAAGCGCTGCGATTTCACAAACCGCAAGATGTTTTCGCCTTATGGGGATTCTCGTACTGGATCCAGTATTATTCTTTCCCATATGCTTAACTATGTCATTCTATCTGCTTCCAGTGTCCACGTTTCACATCCATATGTTGCCACTGGTCGAATCAGTGTTTTACTATATGTATTTAGATTTTCGTTCTTCTACTCAAAAGTTCGCTTTTTAACAGTTTAGGGTGGGCAAAATATGTCTTGGATAACAATCGTTGTACCATCCGGTCTACTGAGCAGCAGTCCTAGGTATTTAATTTGATCCACGCTTTCAATTCTCAATGATTACCAATTGTAAGGTAAGGCACTTTTCTCAACGTGTTAAGTCTTGCGGGGTATTTCGTTTTCCTTTTTTTATTAGTACATTGTACTGCACTCGGGTTTCCTTTCTATTTTACTTTAAATCTACCTGACCTCTGAAGAAATCTGAGTAGATTTGCGGTGCCAGGGAGCCAAGGTGGTCGCTTCTTAACACATCATTGCCAAAGACCTCAAGCCCTATTCGAGCGAAGGCCAGCAGACGAATAGAAAGTGGCCCACCGTCTCATCCTCCTATTTACATGCTGGGTAGAGCACATTATCTGAGATACCTGCCCTTACCATGTGATTGGCTCAAAGACAGTGGTCCATCATCAGTTCTACCTACCGTAACTTTAGCTTAATGACAAGACGGACATGCGACATTCGGTCGGACATGGCAGGTAGATCAGTTTCGTTCTCTCTCAGCCTGCCAAGCTCGCTTGCAGTAACCCGTTTGCTAACAGTGGCTGCGGAAGATAGCGGCAGAATGGACTGCGGGCCAAAAAAAGTTGGCCTCAGAGCCCATCCTGGCTAAAGAGGTCGAAATCTCGTTACCCGCGATATCCACCTGTCCCGGGACCCATGTCAGGATCAGGATATTATGTATGACATAGTTCAGCCAGGATTTACCGGACTAAACTACCCTTAAAGTGGTTGGAGAGCTGTCTAAGGCCATTAGCGCTGCTTTGCTTTGGGCCAGCATCGAACGAATACAATTCACTAGTACCCAGCCTACGCCATACCAACTAGGAGAGCTGCACACTCTGTCAAAAGTGGCATTATCAAGTGCCCGTCTATATTCCGAATGATGCCCAGAGCCACATAATTGGGGAATTTTGGTGAATATAGTATCGATGCTTTTATGAAAAAGTCTCCCTGAAATTTTATTCAACTAAAACCTTTAGCTCAGTTTAGGAATGATAAAAAATTTCAAATTTCATTAAAACCTCCAATTTTGCCCTTAACAGGTAACAAGTAAAAATTCGACTTAAGCAGTTTCATCAAACGACCACGGCTATGTATTTGCAGTCACCACGAAAGTTAAGCTTGAAGTATGCACGCACTTGCATTCCATATTGACTCTGGCTTGGCATTATTAGTTGCAAATTTTGTAGCAGATGCTGCAAGTGAGCTGTGAAATATTTTCAATCAGCGTTTTTCAGCGCACTCCGCCTTCTTCACAAATATTTCAGAAACTATGCTAGTAAATATTTTTCAATATTTTAATATATGCGTGCAAACGTGTTGCTGTTTCTTGTTTGTTGACAAGCGCGCTTTTGATATGAGCGTGTGGCATACACTGATGTGCATACTGGCACATATAAAAATGTAGCCATAATAAGTGTACATATAACCATAAATCATGTCAAGCGTAAGCGTGTTGCATAAACAGTTTAGTGGCACATGCAAAATGCAAATATTGGCTGTATTTTTCGTTTTTTTTTTTTTTTTGCTGCCAAGCACTCACTTCCCAATACTTTTGAATGACGGAAGAAGTGATGAGCGCACGAAAATTAATAATCCACACCATTATTCAGAGGCGCAGCTCACAGTCACCCACTTGACTAAGACGAGCTGAGAATAGTATTAAGGTAAGCCGACTAGACCAGTGCTGAGTTCGTAAGGTGCTGCTACCCCACACGAAAAATTATAAGACCAACTAAATTTCTTATATTTTTCGTAATCAGTTAAGAGCTGCAATTCATCTTTTTAATAACTATTTAAACTTTTAGTAATAAATGTTTTAAAAATATCGAGAGACAAGCACAGCTTTCATGAAATTCAATTTAATTTTTAATAAAACAATATAGGCCACTTATTCCATTGCTTGAGAATGCACACCAAATCGTTACTTAGAGACTATAAAGTGCTTGTTGATGTTTTACTAGTGGGTTCCGATTTTTAGGTTACTCATAAGGGCACTTTAGCTTATTTACACTTCTATTTAAATGCAAATACGCTTCATCCCCCCAAAAGTTAGTGTTTACACGATTTGTAGTTTGAAGCCTCATCCCTTAGATCCTTCCTCAATATTTCAAGCACAATCGCTTTTGGAAGTCCCGCTTCCACGCGGAGCGACGTGCAAACTTGTAGCAACGAGTTCATATTTTCATTTGTTTCCGATATTCTACTAAGTCTCGGCCGTGAACTGTTGGCAAAAAATAGTTGAACTTTCCTCCTATGAAATAGAGTATACGCAGTGGGTACCTTTATTTAAATTTTCCACTTTGGTTGGTTAAAGTTTAAAAAATTATATTGATGAAGCATTTTTTTCCACGAAAATTATTTAAAAACAAACACTCAATTATTTTAAATAAATCAATGAAATAATAAACAATAAAAAATTATATGAAATCTATAGTTCCACATGCATATGAAATTTTTCCTGAATAAAAGAAAATAAATTATTGTCCCATGGGGTAATACAAAATTATCTTTTTTCTTCTCCGAATAGACTTTGGTATAATGCTTATTTTCTTTAAAGAAATGCTTTTATTTTAATTAATTTTTAATTATTTAATTTTTGTTGCAAATGAATTTTTGGCGTTAGCAGCAGCTGACTTTCCTCTTTGACATTGCAGCAGATATAACAATTATCATGCAAAAAAGTATAAAACCACAGATTCTTTAATGACTATGAATTCGAGACGAGGACGACTCTATCCTTCTTTATAAGCTTTAGTAAAATGAGATTTGATGTGAGGAGGGAAGTATATTTACTATTATAGTAATTTTCCAATTTCACCAACTAGACTGATGCTACTTATACAATTATCGATACGAATTGACTGTAGAAACATAAATAACATAACTCGGAGTATTCCCACCTTAATAAAGTCTATCATAAATTTACTCTTACAGCAAAACTGAAATTAATTTTCGGTATTACAATAGTAGGTTTTCAAATGTAGCTATTAAATGCAGGAGCTTCTTGCATGAGCTGGTTGTGAAATATGCTGCGAATGTAGTAGTTACCTTGCCTGAAATGAGAAATCTTATAACAAATCAATGAAAGAAGAACTGAACTACTAATTTCCCATGACCCATTCTTTGAATGCTCAACTGCCTGGCTTCCTGTTGGAGATGAGCGTTGCATTTAGTTTAAAGGGTCCAAGAACAATAAAAGTCATTTTTGGGTATAAAAAGTATCGAGAAATTGAGGTAACACTCATGTTTCTAGGTGGAGCATATAACATAGTTTGGCGTGTTTAGAGATAGAAAGATGAATTCTTTTAGAAAGAATCTGAGAAGTTACTCTACTGGCTCATATCTATCGACAACCCATTTCTGAGGTCCGTAGAACATTAATGACCTGGACGCAGCGTAGGAAGGTAGGTAGGTGAAATGGTTGAAGTCCAGTCAGGCGCTCCTCAAGTAGCATTAAAGCGCCATTTTGATAGCATTATGAGCCGTCCAACAGGCAGATATCTATCTACGCCAGTCAGAGCTGTTGATATAATGGAGAAGATTAATTGGATTTAGGTTGACGCACTGCCCCAGGCTTTCGAAGAAAGGAGCTCCCAGGGACCTTAGTCGTCTAGCTGCCAAACACGGACATTTACAGAGAAAGTGCTCTACATTCTCCTTCTCTGAAAGGTCCCTACAGCTTCTGCAATGGGGGTTAAATGGTAACCCTAGATTTTTCGCGTGTGTTCCGATCGCCCAGTGACTGGTAAACACAGCTACGAGTTTGGAAATTGAATGACGAGGAGTCGCCAGGACTTTGTAGATCCTTCGAATATTGAACTAACACCAAAGGGTTTTCGAAATAGCACATGCGGAAATGGAGCTCCATCTTTTTTGTGCTTTCCTGAGAAATATTTTGTGCAGTTCCCCTTTAATAACTGTCAGGGGGATGCCGATGACTGGGTTGGCTGATTTAGAGAAAACCCCTGCTCCGACTCCCGAATGATTTTGGAGGCATCAGTGAAGACAGAGGTGCAAGCTTCTGTGCAGATTTTCCCTTCGATCCAATCCTGCCTATTAGAAAAGATTGCCCTAGCACGGCCTTCAAACTCTAGTTTGCGGATAGAGAGATCTGTTCGAAGTTCGGAGAAATACGGTGTTAACTGCCCGAAAATGCTACAATGTCTTTTGAGGGATTGTCTCCAGAGGCCCACCTCCTTTAACTTGATTGCACTTTGAACTGCGATGGAAATGACGGAAAAGTCGATGGGAAGTAAGTGCAAAAGGACATTCAGGGCAGCATTGGGGCAATTTTTACATGCTCCGGTGATGCCAATTCATGCAGTCCTTTATACCCTCCCCAGTTTAGTGATATTATAGCCCTTCCGAAGAACTTCCTACCAAACCAGGCATCCGTACTTTAATTGGCAAACCCACTGCGTTGTACATCCACAGCACGACCTGTGGCTTGAGTCCCCATTTTTTACCGAACATAGATTTGCAGGAGTAGAAGGCTAGACTGGCCTTCTTTACCCGATTTTCAATGTGTAGCTTCCAATGGAGTTTAGAGTCAAGTATCATTCCAAGATATCTAACTTCCGATGAGAGCGGGAGAATGTGGTTTTTTTAATTTGGGAAGTCGAAAGGGTGGAGGTTTATATTTTCTGGAAAATAGCACCAGCTCCGTTTTGTCAGAATTGACTCGGAGGCCACAAGTGGCAGCCCAACAAATGAGTACAGCCAATGACCTTACCAAAATCTCTGCCATGATAGAGGCAAATGGTCTCGATATCATTAGGGCCAAGTCATCGGCGTATGCTACTACCTTAATCCCACCCTTATTAAGCATTACCAGAGCTTCGTCAATAGCAACTAGCCAAAGAAAGGCCAAAGGCGAAAGGACACCACATTGCGGCGTCCATGTGTGAAGGAATCTGTTCACTTTAGCCCGTCTTGCCGCCACATTAACTCCCCTGCAGCCAAGCAGGGACGAAATCCGGAGGCAGATAGGTCTTTCCAGCTCTAGTCTATCTAAAGCAGTGACAATTAACTCCACCCTGATGTTTTTAAAAGCACCCTCTATATCTGTGAAGGCCGACGCAGCGTAAAAAATTTTAAATTTTTTATAAATATTTTTCCTCGGATTGTTCATGTATTTCAGCCATGTGGCACTTATTGCAAATTCTACTTAAAAAAATTTTTTATCCAAATGTTTTATAAAACAAAATTTATATTTTAACATAAAACCCAGTATTTATGTATCACGAAGTAAGTGAGAATAGTTACAAAAACTGCAAAATTTATTTTTGTTTTAAAAACACTGAAATGAGGTTTCGAAATGCGCATGAATACCAGAACATCTCTTTTCAGGGGTTACGTACATTCGTCCAACAGCGCCAAAAATGCGCTAAAAGAAAAACTGGGGGACGGATAGAAGTTATAACAATGGAAATATATAAAAAAAAAAATTGTGCACATTGTTTATTTGTGCATAGACTTTATAAAAAAATGTATTTTAATTTTTCTTTACAAAAATTACAATAGTATATAAAAAATCATGTGACCCAAAGTTCAATGGAAAAAAGTTGATCTACGCTCTGCATCATTTCTCTTTGAAATGTTGAAGGATCTGTAAAAAGTAAAAACCGTCTTGTAAAATAATGTTTTAGTTATAGTCTGTCGAGTTGGATTTTTGAATTTCGAAAAATTTTGCAATTTTCTGCATTTAAAAAAAGTATGCGTTTTACGTTATAAATGTCACACTTTAATTATGTTTATAAAAATTTTTAATAAAAATATCAAAAATCCGGCTCAACAGACTAAACAGAAAACACTTTCGAATATTAAAAAAAAACCACATCAAAAAAATATTAAAAACTGTATGAGTTATCATGCAGACCATGCCGAAAAAAGTAGTTTCGAGAAAAAGAAGTTTAAACTTTCAAGTGCATTGCCAGCTGCCTCACAGGAAGGACAGCTACCTGTGCGCATCACACTTCCGTGGATAGTAACATTTTCTACCATAACTTTGTATCTTCCACAGAAATACGCCTAAAACTATAAAGAATAATAATCTGTAAAAAAAATCGTTTGTTTTGAAAATTCTGGACGTATGTAACCCCTTAAGTAACTACCCGCATGCCACTTAATGAACAACCTAGGAGCCTAAAGCTTTGAAGAAAAATTTTAGTTAAACGTATTCGTTAAAAAATGTCCTTTAATTTGAAGTAAATAAATATATACATAAATGAAATCATTAGCACCTTCCCTTCTGCTTCCTTTATATATTATTCAAGCTTAAAGTGCTCATACTCGCATTTAACAGCAGAGGCTACGCACGTTTCTAAACATCTTGATTTCATGATTAATAAATGGAAACGCGAATGATGGTTTCTTATGTCAACAAAATTAGCTTCCACCTTATTGATGGGTTCACTGCGAAAATAACAATGTATATATGTATGTATGTGTGCATATGTATATGCATAACTCAATAATGTATGAGTGTACACATATACATAATGATGCTTAAATGTATATGTGCAGGCACTTATGCATCTTCAGATGTGCGTTCAATGCTCTTCACCTGCCATTCACCTCAACTCAAGATTTTATTTTCGGTCTAATCTGTGGCAAATGAAGATTGACAACTCTGTGGGTGACAATCGAAGCATTAAGATGAATATGAAAAAAGTAGAATAAGAGGAGAAATGAAGAAATTGCACTGCACAACACAAAGAAATAGGCAGGTTCCAAAAATCGATTCTGAGATTGAGAGTACAGAAATTGAACATGCGTGTATCGGCAATTAGAATCAATTATCGAAAGTTTACGAAATTTAATTTGAAAGTTTACGTGCGTTTTTTTTTCTAGGCTGACCAGAGTTCCTACTTTTTGCACCTTTTTAAGTTAAATCTTCATATTATGCTTGAAGTTTAGATGTATCTGGTGTTTTTTAACTGCATGAGAACTAACGATATTGATAACTTTGGTTTGCCAGCTGAGAATGGAAGACTGTATTCAGATTTCTATTCGGTTTGGTAAGTCATCATGAATCGTTTAATGCCAAAGCAACGCTTTGAAATTGTGGAAATTTACTCAAAACAAGGTATCTGCTCACGTAGAGCACTGTCGGCATCATCTTTCGAAATGAGGAAGCAGCCGCCCTTACTGGTAGCACTATCGAGCCATCTTGACTGAGCTTTTGCTTTCAAAAATTAATCAGCTAAACTTCGACGATATTTGGTCCCAACAGGTCAGCGCAACTTGCCATACAGCGCACTTAACAATCGACTTATTGCGCTACTCAAGCCACCATTGACGCCAAACGGCCAGATTTATTGCAAAAAGTGGTAAAAAATTTAACTAACCGAATGGCGCATGTAAGTCATAGCCGCGGATATATGTCGGACATATGCCGGAGATACATCTCGCAACTTGTAAGCTTCTCATTAAGGACGCATTAATCAGTTCTGCAAATCAAAGATGGATTGGGGTTAACACCTGTGAAATTGCTAGGCAAACATGGCCAAGGCTAAACTTGCGTCTGTCCAAGAGTATTATAAAACTGAATAGACTTCAAATTAGGACCTTAGTAGGGGCCCTCACAGGAAATTGTCTCATAGGAAATCATGCAAGGAGTTTAGACGTTTACACGCATGATTTCTGTCGTAGCTGCAGAAATGAGGAGGAGTTGGAAACAATTCAACACCTTTTTTGCATATGCCCAGCTCTATCCAGAAGCAAGAACCGATATTTGAGATCCCACCTTTTACGCTTTGTCAAAGCCCCCGCGGCTCACAACGGACCCATTTCGTGGTCTAAGTCGCATCGTTGTCTCTATGTGCCTAACCTAACCTAACCTAACCTAACCTAACCATAAGAATATGAAAAAGAGTGAAGACTTTGACCCCACCGATTCGAAAATAAATTCAAACGTGAATTTTCAAATCGCAAATAAAAAAATATTAATTTTTTTTTTTTTTGACTCTACTTCATCAGAATCCATTGTCCGATCAAATGGTTTCTAAGGCTTCTTTTAGGCAAGAATTGGAATTTTGATTTACTTTCAAGCGTAAATTATCAAATCAATGATATATTTAAGGGTATATTTTATTTTTACTTCCTCTACCAGAACCATTGCCTAACTTTCCTCTTTTCGAAAAAGTCTGACTTTGTCGTACAATGTAACAAATGGGCGCTTGCAGAGAAACCAATACGAATAGCAAGTCATAAAAACATAAGACAGCAAACAAATTAGAACAGTCATTGGCCAATAAGTTCTGTTTCACATTAGGATAATTCTACTGCCTGCTCAAATTGATGCGCATTATTAGTTGGCCTTTTGTTGTACGTAGAATGTCCATATGAATGTCAGTCAGTAAGTAAATATTTTTGCCCCACATTTTTTGTGCCTCTTCACAAAGCCTTTACGCTCACAAACTGGTACATAACAAATAAATGCCAATCAACTGCTATAAAGCTAGGCGATAGTACTGCGCGCAGGCATCTCAAACGACCTCGTTGTGGGCGCAGCATTGAGCATTGAGTGGGTCAGACAGCTGGCCGGTGTAGTGGATAGCTGTTGCTGGTGCGCCGCCCGCAGTCAATCAAGCACGAGCACTGGCATTCATCAGTATTCATTCGTTTACATAAATCCTCATATTTCCATACATCAATTTGTCTTGATTACATTTTCAGGTGAGCCATTTTTTTTTTTTACTCTCTTTCTTCTCTGTCGATTTTGTGGTTGTGCTGGCTTTGCTGTCGTCGCTGCGGTCAATGCAGTCTTCAATTTACCGCTGCATATTGCTTCTGCTCCTCATTTTTCTTCTGCGGGTTCGTCGTTCTCTGGCGGTTTGGGCGTGACAGTAGGGATTAAGTAAAAAATATGTTAAGAAAAATCGATTAAATCGAAAGGATGCAGCAACTGCAGCGCACGCTGGGAATACTCTCGTCAATTTAATTATGCAATAACTTTAAAAAACCAAAAGGCTGCAAATCGTATTGCCACATCTTTGCTTGATTTTTTTTTTGAAAGATTTTACTTCTTCTTCAGAAACCGGGATTCTTCTTTTTTTTTTAATTGTATTGCGCAATTTCCTGCTTCCTACGCGTTCCTCAGTTTGCACGCTTGACGTAGAGGCGTTGACGTGTTTCTGAATATAAATAATCAACATAATTTGATGACACAGCGAGTGATTGCGATGGTGAAAATTCGATTTTTTAATAACTCAGTTAATCTTATTTTCAGAGATAAAATTCCAGCGCGAGCGTGTAGCGTGGATTTTTCTGCGTAAGCTTTTGCTTTCAGTGATTTTGTGATTGACGAGTATTTAAGGAGCAACTTGAGTGTCTTATTTGAAAAAATTAAAAATAAATTAATATATTGTATATTTTTTGTTATTAGCTTAAAAGAAACTAAGAGATTATGAAATATGAGGTAAAAGGTTTCTTCTTCTCCTTCTTTATTGATTGCGATTTTGGCCGAGATTAACAAAGCGTGCCAGTCGTTTCTTTCTCGTGCTAACTGGCGCCAGTTGGACACTCCAAGAGAAGCCAAGTCCTCCTCCACCTGATCTTTCCAACGCAGAGGAGGCCTTCCTCTTCCTCTGCTACCACCACCTGGTACCGCGTCGAATACTTTCACAGCCAGAGCCACTATAAAAAATGTTCTATGGTATTATATGCGAGATGTGGCAACTTAGACATTAAAATCTAGTTACGGGGGAAATGCGACTGATGCGTGGGTCTTCAGTAAGTATTGAAATTTAAAAAACAATAAAGTTTTTGTTTCCAGTGACGCTCCCAGATCGCTTTACCATTCTCCCATTAATTTTCATTATTCTATTGGGTTGGCAACTATATTAAGTAATGCATATTTTTTAAAAAAAATCAAAGACAATTTTTTTCATGGAACTTAATAACTTTATTCTGCAATATATTGCACCTTTTGATCAGTGACCTTTTGCCATCTTTCAGGCAGTATCCGAATCCCATGTTCATAAAACTTCTGGTATTTATTAGCAAAAACTTAATCCGGTATGATTTGAAATCATCATCATTATTGAAATTTTTACCATTCAAGGAGTTTTGTAAAGATCGATCGAACAAAAAGTAATCAGATGGTACAACATCAGGACTATAAGGTGGATGTGGCATCCATCCCAACCAAGCTCCAATCATTTTTGCCGAGTGGCCAAAGATGTGTGTGGCCTTGCATTGTCATGATGGAATGCCTACAATACTTCTTCGATTTGCCAATACGGGCCGCTTTTCTTCAACTTAATTAATTAACGATTCGCGCGTACACTTCTGTTAGGTGTTTGACCGAGCTCCTCCTCCTATTTGTGGTGTGCGTCTTGATGTTGTTCCACAAATGGAGGGACCTACAGTTTCAAGCCGACTCCGAACGGCAGATATTTTTATGAGGAGCTCTTTCAAGGCAGAAATACACTCGGAGGTTTGCCATTGCCTGCCGAGGGGCGACCGCTATTAGAAAAATGTTTTTATTAATTTTGCTTTCACCGAGATTCGAACCAACGACCTCTCTGTGAATTCCGAGTGGTAATCACGCACCAACCCATTCGGCTACGGCGGCCGCCTGCTTTTCTTCAACTGCATTGTTTAATTTCGTTAGTTGTTCAATGTAGACATCAGAATTGATGGCTCGGATGGGTGGTAAGAGTTCAAAGTAGGCAATTCCTTTGTAATCACACCAAACTGATAACAAAACCTTCTTTTGATGAATATCAGCTTTTGATGTTGTTTGAGTTGATTCACCAGGTTCACCTGGCCTGCTCCATGATGTTTTTCCCTTGATATTGTTGTAAGCAACCCATTTTTCATCGCCAGTTATCAGTGGTTTTAAAAATGGATCATTTTCATTACGTTTCTTTAGCAAATTGCAGCTGTTAATGCGTTGCGTTAAACTCAGCATGTTCGCAAGAAACTCAACTAGATTATTTTATTTTGAAATATTTCATCAGCAACTTCGTTTCCCTAAACATTACAATGTTCTTCATCTTGCATTCTTTGCTTTTTTGTAAAGAGTGAACTTGGGCGTGCGTTTTCTAAACAAGTCCTTTCGAGCAACTTAGTTGTTACTACAGGCCCTGATTTTATATCCTAGCCACATTTCGCCAATTATCCAGTCTGTTACATTAAGTATTGCACAGGCTTGTGATTGAAGCACAGTTTCCTTTATACTCGAAGAAGCCAAGCATCTGAAGTTAGTACAGTACCATTTCTAGTCCTGGAAATTTGTACCGAGATCTCCAGGAGAACATCTGCATTTCTCCATTTCTAGCTTTTAGGAAAGCTATCGACATATATTCTTCCAAAAGACTTTAGGTATCAGTTTGTCATTAAGTGCTAAAAATACAGGCCTCTGCCAGCTGCACCATGAGTCTGGTCCGTCCGGTTACTCATCGTGTTGAGGTTTTTCGTCAGTTCAACAATAATGTTAATATTTGGGCGATATAGTAATTTAGATGCGTAAAGCAACAATGTGTTATGGTTTTTTTATACCTGAAATGTAAATTTATATTTTTCTCTTCCTAAACTCGAAAATACTTAAGAGTGGTGGTCAGTATAAGCAGCTAAGCCAGGCAGTAAACTTGTCAGTTCGTTCATAATTTTTCTGTCATTTTTTCGTAAAAAAGAAGTCTTCTAGAGAAATGAGAAAATCTCTTAACATACGTAAGTCGAGAACAAAAAGGCGCAAAAATGTTTTTAATACAAAACCAGTTGAAACAGAGGAAAGTAGTTTTCGGGCCTCGGCGAAAAAATTTTAAGAACAAGAGGAAATCTCAGTTCCGCGAACTCTTATGAACTAAATCGACGATTTTCATTCGTCATGAGAGTCCTCGGATTATGGTTAAAAGGTGCAGCAAAATTTTGTGGATTAATGGATATGTGAGCTTTTACATCACAGCCCACCTACGATTTAATAATGAGCAATACTGAATCCGGTGTAAAAACAGCCACAGAAAAACTTTTCCTGCAGGCTTCTGTTGCAGAAAAAAATTGACTTCCGAACATCAAGGTGATGAATATTCGACAGAATTAACTGTACCTGGTGATGACACATGGAAAAAGTGAGGGTTTTCTTCCTTGTACGGTGATGATGTCACACCGTACAAATTAATCGGAAACTATTCATTTTACCAGAATATTATATTGATATTATTGTAAAAAGTGCCTATTGCAAACAGTGTGAAACTTATAGAAAGAAACTCGATACCGAAGAATATAATGAATGGTGTGCAGCACATAAAAATACTTGCACTGGCAATCATTCTGGTTCTTCTGGGAAAATGGAAGTAGATTCAGTCGTCGAAATGTTCCAACGTTCAATGGAAAAACTTGGAGTGATGTACAAAAATTACTTCGGAGACGGTGACTCCAAAACGTACACGGGAATTTTAACTGTTGCACCTTATGGTGATCAAGAAGTTGTGAAAAAAGAATGTATTAGACACGTACAGAAACGAATGGCCACGCAACTCTGAGATGGTGTCACAAAAATGTTGAAACAGTTGAAAACAAAACGAAAAAAAAAAAAACTCTCAGTGGAAAAGACAAACTTACTGGAAAGATGATCGGTAAGTTAACAGTTTGGTTTAGCTGATTCCGTTGAAAAAATGTATAATGCTATCTACATTAGGAGGGAACATTTACAATAGGTAGGTGCATAAAAGTGACAGCGTTCTAGGTAAGCGCTGCCGCTCCGTCCTTGTATCATACTTTCAAGCACTTAGAAACGCCTTTTAAAATTTGCCTGTAACTTCGAAAATATTCACCGGAACGATACTAAGTTTTGTGTATGTATTCTTAAATATATTAAGAAAAAAAATATAATATAATAAAAAATCGATTTTTTGAAAAATGTAACTGTATATAACCTTAAAACTGTGTTTTTACCACCATATATGCAAGCTCAATTGCAAGTAAGTCTCATTAAATAAAAGCATTTACTCACATCTACAAAGAGCTAATGAATAAGAAAATTTCATTTCTTTTAATTATTTAAATTTGAAAATATTATGCAATACAGCAATTCGGCATATCTCTATATTTCCTCAATGTCCACCTCTCAATACACGTTTTAAATATTAAATATAATCCATTCAAATACTGGTCGACATGCATAGATATGTTTCTAGCCAGCAATAATACATAAATAGACATTCTTCAATTGTGTTGGAGACTCTCTAAAGCCAATATTTCTATTGAGTGGTGCTTGGAAAATCTTACAAATATCAGATTACATTTGAAGAGAAATACTTGAGAAGCTTATTTCAAATTAAAATACCAATAAAATTGTATACAAATGCATACTTATTTATTTATGATCTAATACAAAACGTATCACTTCTGATGCAATCAAACTTTCATTAGAATACCCATATTTACCTACAAATACATGCAAAGGCATATTTCCTTGAGCAAATTTAATATATTCACAATATAAAAATATGTTTTATTAGTAGTTATTACGTTTTGCTTACACGTGCCAATGCAATAAAATTTTAAAGCAATAAATTCATAGATTATTATAGAGGAAATAAGAAGAATGAAAGGCACGCAACCAACAGTGCGTATGAGTAACATACGAGTGCCAGAGAGTACGTCAAGGCGCTCCGAAAAAAGTGGACCAAAGGCAGAATGAAGCCGATGGAGTCCACATGCTTAATAACACGTATCAAATGGCTGCCGATTACTTAAGAAGTAGAAAACGGCGGTTATAGTGCACAACAAAATAATTAAAGGGTTAGGCCTCTGTAGAAATTGGAGAGTATCGATTTTTGTTGATACAAACAAAGACCTTTTGACAAGAATGTTATGAGTAGCTGCTAAAAAGTAGGTTTAGAGTAAGACCAATCAGAGTCTAAGGAAGAAAAATAAGCACTAAATTGAGCAAGTGTCCTTCTAAAAGAAGCATTTATAGTATACCATAAGCAGCTTTCGCAATACCCCCAAAAAACAATTTATTACAACGAAAAATGTGCCTGAGGTAGCAATATAAAGAATTTTTTTGAGCAGATACGGACAAAATATAGAGCACGCATAAATATCAAACATAAAACACATCGACAACAGAACATGCCTAGACTCGAAGCGTATGAGATTTATTAGTAAGTAACGAGAGCGTAGAATCTCTCTTGCCAACAAGTGGTACTTTGGACTAAGTAGACAACTGAGCAGTAAAGTCCACTCTCGACGAACAAACGAACGTCCCAACGTATGGCGCAGAAGGGCGCAGAAGCTTGGACGATGACAACATCCGATGAAGCGTTGCTTGGAGTGTTTTGAGAGAAAGATTCTGCGGAAGATTTTTGGACCTTTGCACGTTTGCAAGGGCGAATATCGCAAACGATGGAACGATGATCTGTATGAGCTTCACGATGACATAGACATAGCGCAGCGAATAAAGATCCAGCGGCTACGTTGGCTAGGTCATGTCCTCCGAATGGATACAAACGCTCCGGCTTTGAAAGTATTCGATGTGGTACCAGCTGGTGGTAGCAGAGGAAGAGGAAGGCCTCCTTTGCGTTGAAAAGATCAGGTGGAGAAGGACTTGACTTCACTTGGTGTGTCCAATTGGCGCCGGTTAGCAAGAGAAAGAAACGACTGGTGCGCTTTGTTAAACTAGGCCAAAATCACATAAGCGGTTAAAGCGCCAATTAAGAAAAAGAACGAGAGCGATAGGACAGAATGGGATAGACGACTTTCGACGGGCGCAAAGCAAAGCCCACAAAAGCGCTCTGAACGGATTTTAACCTATTAATACAAATTACATTAAACGATCTCCAAACGAATATCGCGCATTTTAACTTGAACTGCACTAAGGACGAATACAACAGTTTGAGATTATAGGGATCAGAAAACGAAGAACAATTTGGACGAATGAAGGCCAATACTGTGAACGATTTAGAAACAATATAATTTATGTGAGTGTTGAAGTTGAGCTTGGAGCCAAAATAAACACCCAGATGTTTTAATTTACTAATTGTCTTTAGCGGCGAGTTTGAAGTACAGTAAAATGTTGGAACAATATTGAAAAGTTTCGCATAAGAAATTTAGTGCCGAAGAACAAAATGATAACGAACACGCGAGCTATATAAGATATTCAACTCATGCTGGAAAATGGATGAATCTTGTGAACATTTGATTTAGTAATAAACTCTCAAGTCATCTGCTTATAGAAGAAATTACACTTGCAAAAAATGGAGTAAATATCGTTAATGAAGAGGACGAATATTAACGCGCCTAGGAGGAGAGGACCAAAAGAAGCAGCGAAGAATTAAACGATGCATTATCGAGTGGAGCAACACAGTGTCTATTATCAAGATAGGAAGTTATCCTTTTTTGAAATTGAAAGGAAAAACCCAAACCCTATAAATATTATGTGAGATAACCTATCTAAAGTCTTCGAATAATCTGTGTAAATTGCATCTACAGGGTGAACGATATAACTTTTTGGGTGAAATTAGTTTTTATTGATTTCAAAGTCAAAATTGTTCAAAAATGATTACAATTTTAACATAGGCATATCCACTTTAGCTCGATATGACCACCTTTTGCCTTGATTATAACCTTCAAACGGTCAAAAACTGAGTTGCATGCTGCACGAATGTGATCTTGAGGTATTTTGACCCATTCTCGGATAATCGATTTTTTCAGCGCATCTATACTGGTATATTTTTTAGTCCTCACCTTGCTCTCCAAAATGGAACAGATGGAAAAGTCCATCGGACTTGCGTCTGGCGAATTCGAAATCCATTATGTGGACGAAATGAAGTGTGGAACGTCCATGGTCTACGACCGAAATGTTTGCGTGTCCACGGCTCTAAAGCAGCTTCTAAAACATTGTCCCGATAGTAAGTCGCACGCACTTTGACACCAGGCTCGATAAAAACGATTGGAGAGCATCCATCAACGGTCACTGCGGCCCAAACCATTACTTGCGATGGGAAATTGCTTCGAGTGGGCATACGTAGGCTCAAATTCTCGTATGAGCGTTCGGTCAAGTAAACACGATCGTTTTGTGTGTTTATGAACTGCTCAATTGGGAAATGTTTTTCATCACAAAACACAATGTTAGGAAATTCGCCACGTTCGTGCAAGCGCAATAACTCCTTTGCTCTTTCGCACCGAACTTTTTTTTGCTGGGGTGAAAGATCGTGTGCTTTTTTGGAACTTGTAAGGCTTGACCTTGAGCTCATTTTTCAATATGCGTCGAATGCTGCCTTGCGATATTTTCAGTTCTTTGGCCATTTTTCTTCCACTTCGGCGTGGATTTCGTTCAAGTCGAGCCTTCACTTTCCGAACCATTTCTGGCATTGTTGCGATTTTTTTTTGGTCCACCTTGAGGTGACTGAGCTCAGGAACAATGGCTGGTTGTGATTTTCCAGCCAAATATAACGCAAAACTGAGACGCAAATGCTTCTGATAGCTTATAAGCAATATATTAAACTGTCATTAAAACAATTTTGACTTTGATGTCATGAGCTGTTTTACAGATACAAGCACTTCTAAAGCCAAACAATCCTCCGTAAAATCAACTAAATTAGTTAATTCAGATCTGCCACGAACAAACCCTTCTTCTTCTTAATTGGCGCGATAACCGCTTACGCGATTTTGGCCGAGCTTAACAAAGCGCACCAGTCGTTTCTTTCTCGTGCTAACCGGCGCCAACTGGACACACCAAGTGAAGCCAAGTCCTTCTCCACCTGATCTTTCCAACGCAGAGGAGGCCTTCCTCTTCCTCTGCTACCACCAGCTGGTACCGCATCGAATACTTTCAAAGCCGGAGCGTTTTTATCCATTCGGACGACATGACCCAGCCAACGAAGCCGCTGGATCTTTATTCGCTGCGCTATGTCTATGTCGCCGTAAAGCTTATACAGCTCATCGTTCCATCGCCTGCGATATTCGCCGTTGCCAACGTGCAAAGGTCCAAAAATCTTACGCAGAATCTTGCTCTCGAACACTCCAAGCATCGCTTCATCGGATGTTGTCATCGTCCAAGCTTCTGCGCCATACGTTAGGACGGGCATGATGAGAGTCTTGTAGAGTGTTAGTTTTGTTCGTCGAGAGAGGACTTTACTGCTCAGTTGCCTACTTAGTCCAAAGTAGCACTTGTTGGCAAGAGAGATTCTACGTTGGATTTCAATGCTGACATTGTTATCGGTGTTAATGCTGGTTCCTAAATAAACGAAGTCTTTTACAACCTCGAAATTATAACTGTCTACAGTGACGTGAGTGCCGATACGCGAGTGCGCCGACTGTTTGTTTGAAGACAGGAGGTACTTCATTTTGTCCTCGTTCACCACCAAACCCATTCGCTTTGCCTCTTTATCCAGTTTGGAGAAGACAGAACTAACAGCGCGGTTGTTAAGGCCGATGATATCAATATCATCGGCATACGCCAACAATTGTACGCTCTTATAAAATATTGTGCCTGAGCGATTAAGTTCTGCGGCTCGTACGATGCTCTCCAACATCAGGTTAAAGAAGTCACACGACAGCGAGTCACCCTGTCTGAAACCTCGTTTGGTATCAAACGGCTCGGAGAGGTCATTTCCAATTCTGACGGCGCTGCTGGTGTTGAGCATCGTCATCTTACATAGCCGTATTAGTTTTGCGGGGATACCAAATTCAGACATAGCGGCATACAGGTAACTCCTTTCCGTACTGTCGAATGCAGCTTTGAAGTCGACGAAAAGATGGTGTGTGTCGATTCTCCTTTCATGGGTCTTTTCCAAGATTTGGCGTATTGTGAATATTTGGTCGATGGTAGACTTTCCAGGTCTGAAGCCACACTGATAAGGTCCAATCAGTTGGTTGACGGTGGGCTTCAGCCTTTCACACAATACGCTCGCTAGAACCTTATAGGCGATATTTAGAAGACTAATCCCGCGGTAATTGGCACAAATTGCAGGATCGCCCTTCTTATGGATTGGGCAGATCACACTTAAATTCCAATCGGCAGGCATGCTTTCATCCGACCATATTTTGCATAGGAGCTGATGCATGCACCTTACCAGCTCCTCGCCGCCATGTTTGAATAGCTCAGCCGGCAGTCCGTCGGCGCCCGCGGCTTTGTTGTTCTTTAGCCGCGTTATCGCTATTCTCACCTCGTCATGGTCGGGTAACGGAACGATAATTTCGTCGTCAACGATTGGGGTATCGGGATCTTCACTTTCTCTATGACATGCGCAGCTGTCGCTGTTTAACAGGTTCGAGAAGTGTTCCCTCCATAATTTCAGATTGTTCTGTACGTCAGTCACCAGATCGCCGTCTTTGTTCTTACAGGAAAACGCCCCGGTCTTAAAACCTTCTGTAAGCCGCCGAACTTTCTGGTAGAATTTTCGGGCGTTGTTCCTATTGGCCAGCATCTCAAGCTCCTCGCACTCACGTATTTCGGCCTCTCGTTTCTTCTGTTGGATAATACGTCTCTCTTCCTTTTTCAGCTCTCTGTAGCGATCCCACATGGCTCGCGTTGCGCCCGATCGCAGCGTGGCTCTATAGGCGGCATCTTTTCGTTCGGCGGCAGCATGACATTCCTCGTCGTACCAATTGTTTTTTCGGGCTCGCCGGAATCCGATTTCTTCTTCGGCGGCGGTACGTAGGGAACGAGAAATGTTGCTCCATTGCTCGCGCATGCCGGTTTGTTGGGCAGTGCTCTCCGAGAGCAGGAGTGAGAGTCGAGTGGCGAATCTTCTGGCTATCTGTTGTGATTGCAGCTTTTCGATGTCGAACATTCTTTGCGTAGGTAGATGTACGTTTTTTGCTGCACAGAGGCGTGTGCACAGTTTGGCTGCAACAAGGTAATGATCCGAGTCAATGTTGGGTCCTCGGATCGTACGTACATCTAATACACTAGAAGCGTGTCTTTCATCTATCACAACATGATCGATTTGGTTTCGCGTTTTTCGATCAGGAGACAGCCAGGTAGCTTGGTGTATCTTTTTATGCTGGAATCTGGTGCTGCAGACTACCATGTTTCGGGCCCCGGCGAAGTCGATCAGCCTCTGTCCGTTACCGGATGTTTCGTTGTGCAGGCTGAATTTTCCGACTGTGGGACCAAAAATTCTCTCCTTGCCCACCCTGGCGCTGAAGTCGCCAAGCACGATTTTTATGTCGTGGCGGGGGCAGCACTCATAGGAACGTTCCAAGCGCTCATAGAAGGAATCTTTGGTCGCATCGTCCTTCTCTTCCGTCGGGGCGTGGGCGCAAATTAGCGATATGTTGAAAAAACGGGCTTTGATGCGGATTGTTGCGAGACGCTCGTCCACCGGAGTGAACGACAGTACTTGGCGACGAAGTCTCTCTCCCACAACAAATCCGACACCGAATTTGCGCTCCTTTACATGGCAGCTGTAGTAGACGTCGGAACAAACCCATGTTGATATAATATAAGTTCAACTTCAAAGTACAATATTATATTTCATACAAAAAAACAAAAATTTAGATTAAAAAGATTTTAAATTTTGCCGAATATTTTTTTAATTTTTTTTTTATTTAAAATCTTCAATGTCATCAAATTCGAAAAGAAGTTGAGCATTGAACTGGACGACAAAATTACCCATGTTTGAAAAGAGACTGGAGGAGTGTATTCTCTACTGGCACCCAGATGCCTCGAAAGCACCAAAAAACATAGGCACATAGAACACCCCATAAGCAAGTGTTCTGTGACGATGGGCAGAACACAGGGGTATTACGGGAAACGTAGTAGCGGACACATTGGCGAGAAATGCTGCGGCCTCGTTATTAATAGGACCCGAGTCCTTTCTACGCTCAATCCAACCCAGCTCTATCTTAAGCTTAGTACAGAAACTGGGTCTGGATGCGGTGCTGTGAGAAGTAGAGGGCACAAAAATCCTTGAGGTCGAAGTGCAAGCTTCAAATCAGTCTATGATTAGACTCGATTACCTAATAAATCACTTTTGTTTTTCGGGCTTGTGTAATTCTATGCATCCACAAATTTATTCATGTCCAAAAAATTGCTGTCAAATATAAAACAATAAAAATTCAGCATATCGCTCAACCTGCTATGGAATTTCCGTACTTTTCAAAGAATCCCGCCTAAAGGTGGGCATTAGAAAATTGAAATACACCAATCGCATTTTCTTTTATGCAAGTTGACTATGAATATTTTCTCGTCGACGAATTAGAAGCTTCTTATGGAATGTTAATAAATAATTTTTGGAAGAATTTCTTGCTCAAAATGCTTCGGTAGAATAAAACTGAAAAATAAATAAAAATAAAACTGAACACTATTTTATCTCAATAGCTCAAATTCATATTTCACAGAAATTATGTGTTGTTCAAATACAACAGTTTCCCATTTTTATTATGAGAGTAGAGGAAGATATGAATAAATGCGTATATCAAAATGATTAAAAACAGCACAGAGACTAGTCAGAAATTATGAAATAAATGAATATCAAATATTATTAAATCATAATTGGCCTTGCGGGTCGAATGAATAATTGAGTTTGCCGCATTTCAATTATGGTATTATATTTTTGATAAAGTTAATTATATTCTGGCTTCCGCCACTTAAAATGTAAATGAAATCTGAATAGGTGATACAGTAGTATAAATATGAAATTTCAATTTGCGGTTTTCATAGGCACCACAAATTTAAGGCAGAACTGAAAATAAATTAAAAGAATTACTGAAGATATAAAACCAGCGGCACTTATCGACGCACGTATTGAAAAATACACAGTTTGGTTAAAATAATTATCACTTCGGAAATGAAAATGCCTATATTTCGACCATTTTATTCAATTATTTATAATTTAATAGGAATTTGGCAGCATCCAAAAATGTAGGTCAGCAAGAAATCGTTTATTCTAGCGCCTCTATCGCAATGTGTACAATTGATGATGTAATGAATGATAAAGGTTTTTTGTTAGAGCCCAACTGGCGTTAATACAAGGTAGCGCAAAATTATTTATTTATTTATTTATTGTCTTTGAATGGATACATTCTTACAGACTATATTAAGCTAATGTACAATAGTTTATTAGTTACTAAGAAAAGAACGATTTAAGATGATTGACTAAGATGCCATACGGCCATGTAAAATCAGCACCAGAAGAATTGAAAAACATATTTAAATCTGAACATGCCCTAGGAATCGGAGCATTCATCCCATAGTTGGTTCTCGAGAAGCCAATTTTAAAGGTTTCGTACTGTCGGAGCCTCATATTGGGTATATTAAATTGAATTTTACTTAAGAGGGAAGGACAATCAATAGATCCAGAAATAATACGAATAATAAATGAGCACGATAGAATAGACCGTCTGCTATCAAGTGGTTTTAAGTCAATTAGTAAACATCGAGAGCGGTACGATGGTACAGGTTCAGAAAAGTTTAAAGATCGGAGCGCAAAACGAAGAAAGACTTTCTGCACTCTCTCAATCCGATTAGACAGACCTATTTGGTACGGTCTCCAAATAATAGCGGCATACTCTAATCTTGATCTAACAAAAGCACAATACAATGTTTTGAGAGTGTGTGGGTTGGTAAATGCAGAACAATTTCGGCGAACGAATGCTAGCATCGCATATGATCGTCTTATGACGTGGTTAACATGGCTGGTGAAATTCAGCTTAGAGTCGAAAATAACGCCTAAGTCTTTAATTTCCTCAACGGATTGCAAAGGTAAGCCAGCAATATTATACGAAGTATGCAAAGTGTTGTTTGATTTAGCATATTTTACGTGAAAGCATTTGCTAATATTTAGTGACAGATGGTTTAAATAGCACCAGTTCCGGACATTGTGCAAGTCGGTTTGCAACTTTTCAGAGTCCCTAACACTGTTAATCACCGCAAATATTTTAAGATCATCAGCATACAACAAGTGTTCTGCAAATGAAAAGCAAGAACCAATATCGTTAATAAAGAGTATAAAGAGGAGGGGTCCTAGAATACTTCCCTGTGGGACACCGGAGGATGCAATAAATGCACGGGATGTCGTATTATCGACGGCTACAACGCAGTGTCTGTTGGACAAATATGATTTGATCCAAGACAAAAAAGTGGAGTGTATACCCAATGATGCAAGCTTCGACAAGAGTATTCGGTGCGATACTTTGTCAAACGCTTTAGAGAAGTCTGTATAAATTGCATCAACTTGAGATCTGTTCTGGAAGGCTGAAATGCAGTAATCATTGAAAATAGACAAGTTAGTGACAGTGGAGCGACTTGCAACGAAACCATGTTGGTTGGTAGATATTAGGCCTTTGACAGCAAAATATAACTTATCATTTACTGTTATCTCAAAAAGTTTTGAGACAGACGAAAGCTTCGAAATCGGTCTGTAATTGCTAACATCGTTTTTATTTCCACTCTTAAATATAGGCGTAATGGAAGTAAATTTCCAGTCGTCAACAAAAATACCAGAGGACAACGATTTATTGAATATAATTGTAAGAGGCTCAGCGAGACACAAGCAATTCTTCAGCAAAATGCCCGAAAGGCCATCCGAGTCAGTTTTCGTTGTAGACTTAAGCTTCGTAATACCCTTGACGACATCAGTAACAGATAGGTACAAAGTCCCAAAATTTAGAGGTGAAAAACTATTAGAGGGCAAACTAGAATCGGAGTCTAGGTCGGGTTCAAAATTAGAGCAAAAAAAGTCAGCAAATAAATTGGCAGATTCTATGGCAGAATTTGCATATTTACCATTATAAAAAACATTGTTTGGCACCATTGAGCAAGACTTTTTTGATTTGATGAATTGCCAAAAGGCCTTCGAATCCGAAATAATATTGTTTTCGAAATTCAAGATGTAATTTCTATATAAGAACTTGTTCAAACAGTTAAACTCTTTTAAATGGCATTGAAATTTTGAGAAGTGCATTGGGTCTCCAGACCTTTTATACAGTTTAGAGAATTTGTTTTTTAGATTCTTTAGGTGCCTAAGCCGTTTGGTATGCCAAGGTGACTTATATACTTTCTTATGATAAATAGGAATGTGCTTCAAACAGAGCTCAGAAACCTTAGTCTTAAAAAAATGAAAACAAGAGGTAACATCATTGTCGTGGAAGGCATTACCCCAGTCAATACTTAATAAAATTTCGTTAAAAATTGAGAAGTCGCATAAGTTGTAGTTAAATTTGATGTTAGGCTCATCGGATACCTCAGAAAACTCATAAAATTCCAACTCAAGAGAAAGAGGAACATGATGTTTATCAGTTAAAGATATGGGAGCAATGCCTTCAGACAATGTGTAGTTGATGTTATTTGAAATGAACACTAGATCTAGGATTCTATTAAGGCTATTATAAAAACCATTGATTTGTGATAAATCAATGCTTAAAAAGCTATCAATGACATGAATTTCGGCTGAAGAATTTACATTAGAAGCCATAAAAGCAGCCGAGTTTCTAAGTGGGGACCAATTCAGGCGACATAAATTAAAATCACCGAGGACACAAAGATGACTGTCACCAGCTATGCTTGATGCTAATGACACAACATTGTCAGAATGTGCAAAGTATAAATGATCCGGACTATTCGGCGGAATGTAGGATGCACACACATAAACTGTTCCAGATGAGCCATAAACACGTACACAAAGCTGATCGATGAGTGTGTCAGAATTGGTAAGTGTAACCAATGATGCCCGAAATTTTCTCCGAACAGCAATGAGAACACCACCTCCTCTGGAACATCCAGATTTGACAGGGTCACGGTCTTTACGGAAAACATCGTACAAATTGAGGTCAAAAATTTCACAGTCGAAGAAATTTTCATTCAGCCAAGATTCAACGAATACAAAAATATCAAAATCTAAGAAAGAACTTTTCATATATACCGTGGAGCATTTAGTCCGAAGTCCAGATATATTTTGAAAATACAATTTTAATAACTTATTACTAGCGATGGAGTTAGCTGCAGAAGTTACGGAATTAGAGGTGGAGTGACGTCTTTTTGAAAAAAAGTGAATGGCCGAATTTTTACGTTTGTAGGCCATATATCCGCATTTAAAAGCTTATCATAGGAAAATTCAGATACGCCTAGCTTAAAGTTGATTTTCTTGAAATCCTTTACGAGGGTATCCTTTTTGATAAGCATATAGCAGGAAAGAAATTTGCGGTCAATTTCTGCATGTTTCGCAACATAATCAACAATATCGGCAGCTGTCACAGTGTTTGAGAAGGACGATATGTGCAGCCACTTCATGTTAGGAACTGCACTTAATTCACTATTTTGGTTTGAACCAATAACTAAAGGTTGCTTAAGCTTATTCCTATTAGCTCTAGTTACGGTTTTCCATTCACGTGTACGATTTGATGTAGGTGCAAGAGAAGTCGGCAATGCCGACGCTTTTCTGCAAGTTGATGTTGATGGGAGAACGGACGTAATAGCAGCAGCAGCAGCAATTGGCGTCAGCTTCACTTTAGCTGTATTAGTAACAGCAGCGCTATAAGAGAGCGGCGCATCACCAGCAGCAGCATGAGAGTGCGAAGCAGAGGAAAACGAATTAGTCTCACCATGCGGAGCAGCAACAATAGGCACGTTTACAGGCGACGTAGCAGCAGTCACTGATAGTGATTCCTGTCTCTTCGATTTGCTTTTCGCATTTTTTGTGTTCCTTGCATGACACTCACATGCAAGAACACAAGCATTAAGGTCTTTCACCTCAGCGGTTAGCTGTACCAGAGCAGAGGAGACATCAACCGTTTGATGTTTTCGTAACTCCTTCACTTCTGCACACAAATCACTTATTTGCGAAATCAGCAACTGCTTATCCACTTTGAGAGAGCTAATTGCAGCCATCGCACGAGCATTTTCCGATCTCAGTGCAGCAATTTCTCTGATAATTGTATTCAGACTGATATTTAAATTGTTTACGTCATCAGCTGATGTTGATTTCGGCAGTTGTTGATGTGGTGCTAATTGTGTACTTAGATTAGCTGGATTCACAGGTACATTATCAGCAGTGGCAATTTCGTCATCCAGGTTAATGGGAGTTGATGGTGCTCGAAGGGATTGTCGTCGAGCAGCGGCACACTTATCACATATGAATTGCTTACCCGATTTAAGCAAGAATTCAAGGTCAACAGGTTGTAGGTTGACACAATTTAAATGAAACAGGTCATTGCACTTGTCGCACTGCACTTTGTCTTGTGTACGCTCAACTTTGTTGGCACATAGACACGGAATTTTTAGATCAGTATATTATGCAATAGCCAAGAAGAATAATTTTATTAAAATAGAGTCACTGTCTCGCAAATAAAATTACACAATTTCGTATTTATGATGGTTTAGGATCATATTTAAAACTTCGATAGCGGAGCAATCAAAAAACACGACCGTTCACGTTCGCATACACGTCGAAGTGCTCTGTGAAAATCATATTCTAGGGATCAAAATAAGAAACTTTGCCGAAGGAACCATACCTCTAAAACGAATTCTGATGCCCCCCAATTTGGTTCGAACTTTTTAGTTTCTTTTCTCATGTAAAGGCCAAAAATGGTGATATTTTGAAATGATTGTATGTGGAACCCCTCAGGGGAGTTCCAGGGGGTGTGACACTGGCATGGGTGGATCGGCCGTCCAAAGTTAGTGGGGGTCGGTCAGACATTTGGACTCGATTGGAGCACTCTAAATGGGTCAAAGTGGGATTTTTCGTTCGACCCAAATTGGGGGGCAACAGAATTCATTTTAGAGGTACGGTTCCTTCGGCAAAGTTTCTTATTTTGATCCCTAGAATACAATTTTCACAGAGCAATGAGCGATTTTTAAATCGACCCGCCCTAATGTATATAAATTTTGAGACAAGCTGACAGACAGACAGCCAGTGTGACGCGTAAGAGTCCAAATAAAGATTTTCTCCAGTGAAAATAATTTTTGTATTTAATAAAAAAGTTATTAAAAAAATAGATGATTAATTTTGCGCTACCCTGTATATACAAACTTTGAGACAGACAGATATAGTGACAGGCAGTGTGGCGGTATAGGTCCAAAAAAGGTAGTAAAATATTGTAGTTATTACAAAAAAACAGTTGAATGATTAGTTTTCCGTCACTTAGGGACAGGCAGACACTGAAATTCGGTTTTTTTTTAATTTAATAAAAAACCCTGGATGGTTAATTTAGCGCCATTTGGATATACATACAAACTATGTGACGGCAGGTAAGCAGTTTGGCGTCAAAAGGTGCAAATAAAATTGCATCACTGAAAATAATTATTTGTATTTGATAAAAAAGTTATTAAAAAAAATGGATGATTAATTTTGCACCACCATGTATGTATATATACATTTGAAACAGGCAGACAGATAGGTAGTTTGGCTCGAAAAGGTCCAAATAAAGATTTTCGTTACTGAAACTTTTAATAATAATTGGATGATTAGTATTGCGTCACCTCGTATATAAGTTAACACAAAATGCTTAGCCAGACTTTGCAACTACGTGAGAAAATCGCACAACTAAACTCTCACCAAAGTGTTGCGCGTGGCCTAAGTCAGCGTGATCGTCTTTCAAGTAGCCACTAACTAGAGTCACACATCGTAGCGTTAATTCTTACCTAACGCAAGCAGTAGGTCAGCGCAGCGAGCTTCGGTAGTATAAGTAGTCCTTATTTTTATAATAAGATTTAGAATTAAGTTGGACATTAAAAATGTAATAATTAAAAATAAATATTTTATACAAACTTTGAGTGAAAATGGCTTCAAAACATTCTCCAGGTGCTGGTTTAATTAATGCTGCAATTTCTGTATGGCTTGGGACGTAACTACCATTCTGAATTCCGAGAGAACGTAAGTTCGAATCTCCGTAAAACACCAAAATAAAGAAAATTTGTTTTCTAATGGCCTAATGGCAATGGCAGATCTCCGAGTATACTTTCCATTAAAAAAAGCTCCTCATAAAAAAATATTTGCCGTTCGGAGTCGGCTTAAAACTGTAGGTCCCTGCATTTGTGAAACAACATCGAGACACACGCCACAAAGGGAGCTCAGGCAAACACCTAACTCAGGTGCTCGAGAAAATTATTTATTTTTATTGTTATTGAATATTATAAACCAAAAAGTCTTCACTAACATGGGTTCGCAGACTAAAATCTAAATTTTGGAGATGTTGCCAGTTATTCTCCGCTGCAGAACAAGGCTACCAACATCTCTTACCTTTAGCCTCATCAAGATAACCAATACTTGCCCACTATGGGAAGCTAAGCCTACCAACAAATGCAAGAAATCCTTAAGCATGTCGTGTGTTTGCTCTGGACCCACCATACCTTAGATTTTTGGATGTAAATAAAGTCCCATCGGGCATCATTCAGAAATAATACCAAACTTGAAAAAAAACTTAGTGAGT
The DNA here is from genome assembly GCF_028408465.1 of Anastrepha ludens. Taxonomy (NCBI): domain Eukaryota; kingdom Metazoa; phylum Arthropoda; class Insecta; order Diptera; family Tephritidae; genus Anastrepha; species Anastrepha ludens. The sequence goes on from NC_071499.1 coordinate 12,832,904, forward strand.
AATTTCAGTTACATGTTTTGTTCTGTACTTTACACAGCAAAGCGGCATTTACTTATGTATGCTAAGCTTGAAGTTAAGCGTATAGACGTATATACCTTCAAAAATTTTTATTTAATAATTTATAGAAACATCTTGCTTAATTTTTTTTTATTTTTTCTTTTACTAGTAAAAATAAAAATTTATCTTTTTATACGATTACAGCGCCAGCATTCGAAAAATCGTGCGATTTTTTCCTAATCAGCCTGAAGGCAAGCTTCTCCGTGAGTTCGTATTCAATCAGCTGACTAGATTTTCAGTTTACCGGCCACAAGCATACGCGGAAAAACGGCAAATGTGTTATACCTATACTATAAAGGTGAATGTCGGTACGTTGTCTGCGCATCACTACGAAATGTCAACACCAAATGACGTAAAAATGTGTATACATTCATATTTTCACCCAATGAAGGTTATAGGCATGTTTTTATGATGGAACTCCCTTCCCACAGTCCCCAGGCCGCGCCACCACTCTCATTCGTCACTAATAATCGAATATTTGCTTAAAATTAATCTAAAAAATCTTAGTTTTTCCTATTTACCACTATTTATAGCACACTCTAGACTTCATAATCCGCATAAGTTGTTCAACTATGACTCAAATGCAAAGTTCAAAAACGGTTTGAGATAGAAAATTAATGAAAATAATTTTGCTTAATATTTTTCTGATTGGTTGTTTTGATTTTATTCAACGAGGCATAGCAATGGATGCCGGGTATTGTAATATTATAGTTATTAATAAAAAATTATTTTCTATGAAGTTATTGTTTGTAATTCTTTCATATACATATCCTAAATCCCTCAAAACTACTGCTACGCGAGTGGGGCCGCGGGTTAAAGCTAGTACTTATATAAGATTACTCAATCAGTTTAAATCCTATAAAATTGTAGTACTGTTTATAATCGCTTTCTCGAAATGTAGTAAATGAACCATATGAAAGCTCTTCAACTTTATTTACTTTCGCATAATTACGTTGTTTAATTTTATGACGAACTACCATCATAAATTTTTGATTACGTATACGCCCTCCTCACTGCTCATTGCCATGAAATAACTTCTATTTATATAAATGATAATAAATATCATTAACGTCATCACTCTTCATAGAGCAGTATTCGAATTGCCATCACAGACAGCAACCGGAACATCAGCATCATCGCCACACCCTCATTTTACAAAGGCTGACAGTTCCACTTTATCTCACCTCCCCTCATTCGCTGATTTAAGTTTTATTTGAATTGCATTGCTCGGCTGCTGCTGTCATTAACTTGTCAACATTTCTCTCATTCAGTAGCTGTTTGTATTATTGTTTTCCTTTGATTTTTTGCTCGGTTAGTTGTTTTAATGGCTGTATTTTGTGTTTTGCGTTCGCTATTTTATAGTCAGTGAAACAAGTTGACACCAGCGTCTGCACGCGTCCAATTATCGACATACTTTTTTCTGGTACTATTATTTATCTAGATAACTCTTATGCCAGAGCGAACTGATTTAATGTTAGTGCTTATTAGTCGTTCTAGAAGTGTTTTTTTCATGTTCATTTGTGAATTAATTGAAGAGCAAGCACGCGATTGCTTGTCGAGTTTGAGCAGGAGATTTAATGAATTATGCCCGAAATGCCAAGCGGCAGTAGATGGCGAAAGAAAATGTTATTCAAGTGACACTTTTGAGGCACCTAAATATAGTGTTGTTTATTATAGGTAGTGCAGGAGGGCGTACTACTATTTTATTGAGGCTGAAGCTGGTAGACACCCTGAAGACAAATTTCACTACTGACGGCATGAGTAGTGAAGAGCTTCTTTATTGTCGCAATCGTAGTAGCTCTGAATCGGTAGTTTTCTCTCAGTGACTAGCCTCATGTGTAGTAAAGTGTACATTATCACTTCATCTTCTTGCACTTTCCTTACTCTATCTTTGATAGATTCTGTCTCTTGGCCATGAACAATTTCATGCGAATAATTCATCAACTACAGCCCATAATGTCAGCAATACGCTCGTCAAAGCGAGTATTCCTTTTAGTCAGTCATCCCATGTGAAGTTCTTACTTTATTTATGCACAGAAATAATCTGTACTCCTGCAACACTTAGTTTATTTCTCACTCTTCAATTTATATCAATTTTCAGCGCTTTCTGCCATATTAGCGGAAAAGTGTTGATATGAAGGTAAATTTTACATTTGCACACACACCCACATCCCGGCAACCCCATGCAAGCAACAAGCGTTGATGCTGAGGCATAACGAATACAAAAATATTAACGGCACAAAATTATGCATACACTGAGTGAGCGTTACAGAAATCGTGCGAGAAAGTCAGCAAAGCAGACAAAATGACAGACAGGCAGACAAGCAGATAGAGTAAGAAGTGAGCAACGCGATGAAGTGAGAGTCCTCTTGATATTCAGTTGAGCTGTTTATAATGTCACAAAAGTAGGTACGCTTGGCTATAAATATGTCGTGTCACGCACAAAACTTAAGACAACAAACCTTTTAGCCTGCTGCTTTTAACTGACTGGCTGGCTCTTGCAGGCTTGATGCTCCAGCGGTATGCAGGTTGGCACGTAAGTAGGCAGCAAATAACCAGCTGCGTATAAAGCAGTTAATGTTGGCAGTTGCGCGGATTTGCTGGTACATATTTAAATATGTACACCCGCATAAGCGCTCTAAGCCAGCGGCATTAAATGTGGATACAACATGCGCGAAGTGCTGTAAGCAGCCGGCGCCATTATGTCAGGACACATTGCCACATGCGATTCCTGCAAAAGTGTTACAGGTAGTCAGTGTGGTGCTAATATGCATGCACAGGTAAATTATGCCTTAAGAAATATAGAAATAACGAAGTAAGTGATAACAAAAAAACTTTTACGAAAACTTTTTCCATGTGCACGCATAAATTACACGACATGGCAGGGAGTTTTCAAGTCTAGTTTTTTTTGTGTTGTGTTTGCTTTTGTTTAGTGCTTCAAGCAAAAAATGTATACATATAAAAAAAGACATTTTGGGCTACTGAAATTCTATTCGATTTTTTATTTTTTTTTTGTTTTTTGTTTTTAGTAATAAAAATCCCAACAAATAAGCAACAAGACACATAAATGTCTATTAATGTTGCGTTAAGTTTTATTTGTCTTTCAAGTTTGTAGAAATTCCCATTAATTTCCATTTAATAAAGGCATTGAAGCGTTTTGATACAAGCAGCAAATGCAGGAGTTCACTTCTGATTACGAATATCTGATGTTCCATAAGAAATAAGTGCAGCAAGTTACGATTTACAAACACATCTGTACGATAATACAACTTTAAGGCCATCCTGTTGGCAGATTGAAAATATTATCGAGAAATTATCGCGAATGGTGTGGGCGATGTAACTAAATATTATAAAGACATTCTTAAAAACTTGTTTAGCTATTCGCCTTTTTGTTTGCTTCTTTCTCTAGAACGGATGAAGCGAGTTTGATGTTACTTTCAGTGATCAGTAGCGCAACTTCTGAGCAGAATAAAGGTAATATTTTTTATAACGCATATTAAGGAGCCTATAAAATATAGCGGCCGCCGTAGCCGAATGGGTTGGTGCGTGATTACCATTCGGAATTCACAGAGAGAACGTTGGTTCGAATCTCGGTGAAACCAAAATTAATAAAAATATTTTTCTAATAGCGGTCACCCCTCGGCAGGCAATGGCAAACCTCCGAGTGTATTTCTGTCATGAAAAAGCTTCTCATAAAAATATCTGCCGTTCGGAGTCGGCTTGAAACAGTAGTTCCCTCCATTTGTGGAACAACATCAAGAAGCAAACCACAAATAGAAGGAGGAGCTCAGCCAAACACCCAAAAAGGGTGTATGCGCCAATTATATATATATATATATATAAAAGATAGCACTAGCGGCCTCGGTAGTCTAGTGTAAGTGCACTAGCCTACCATCCCACAGGTTGTGGGTTATAATCCCGCGTAAAGCAAGGTACTCTTCTAAAAACAAAAAAAACAAGTGTCATTCCTCAAACCCAAAACATTATCCATTTGATCCTTACTCTCGTACAATAGTCAGCGCATTATTTGCATTGTGCCTACTAAATCAAGCAAAAAAAAAACAAAGAAAAACACAGTTATACATTGCATCAGTGGCGCCAGCAAGAGGAAGCGGGCAACCGCGGTAATAGCGCAGACACACCAAATTTAGCGAAGTCCTCAACCATCTGCGCGATCCTTCTGGCAGAAATATGTGAAACACAGATGGCGCTCCAAGCAGTAAAGAAGGGGTTGTTTCTAAGCAACGACTGGTGGGCATTTCCACCGCTTAGGACTGGTAGCGGCAAGCTAATCACCTACCCGGTCAGAAATCAAATAGATTAACGAAACTAATATCTGAAGACTTGCATGAAAGGTAGATCAAATAAAATTCCTCGACATAAAGTTGTACTTCAAATAGAAAGGCCAATACATTACAGTGAATGCGCGATTGGAGTATTTCTTGACATATCTGAAGCATTCAACACTATTTCGAGCGAGGCACTGATTGAGGGTGTAGCATCAATTGATACACATCCATCGATACAAAACTAGATCGACAACCTATTGAACTGTGAAAAGTACCCTGCTCTACTGTGGACTCTGGTAGTAAACAGAATCTTACTTTAAATAAGAAACGAAAGACCAAAGTTAACTGCTTATGCAGATGACCTGACCATCATCATCTCAGGAAGATGTGAGTCAAATTCTTGGAGGGGCACTTCAGGAAATTAGCAACTGGACAGTTGAAGCGGGACTACAAGTAAATCATGCAAAGGCATAATAAGAACTGTTCACCAGGACGCACACGATTTCGAACTGGACCACAACTAGGCTGGATAAACTAACGTAGAAGCTCAATGTGGAAGAATAAACGAAGATTATATAGAAGTGAGTATTGGAGCCGCAATACTCTGTTCGGAATTAGGCTATGGACATTCATACAAATTATCAGACTTCCAAGCTGAGATCTATATAGCAACGAAGGCGGCAACTTTAGCCATAGAGAGTATTTCGTCGAACTCTCAAATAAACTTCTACATTAACAGCCAAGAAGCCATCAAAGCAATATCGGCTGTACGAACGATAATACCGCAACAGGATGGATGAGCAAGGAATTGAGGAAACAGCTACCACCTACTGAATTTCAGGACACAAGAGAATTGAAGGAAGCGAGAAAGTGGATATATTAGCCAAAGCAGGTGTAAATCTTTCCATAGCCAGTACGGCCGGTATACAGCCATCTTTCTGCAAGCAACGACGGAATAAGTAGATGCAGCAATAATTAAAGAAGCGAACTCATGATAGGAAAGAACCAACTCATACAAATAGGAAAGAACCAACTCAACGTATATCGTGCTGCTCAGCACACTGTCAGGTCTACAAACTTTATTTTATCTCTGCCCAGGAAGGAGTGAAAGCTGGTAGTGGGGATGCTGTTGGGATACTATCTCAATCCATCGTTCACGTCCAAGCATATGCGGACGAGGTATGTGCGCTAACATCGGATAAATCCCTAAGAAGGTTGTGCATTAAAGTGCAGTGAATTCTGGACAAAATCGACAACTGGTGCACGAGAGAACGGGAATTGGATGGACTTAGTCTTCCAGCACTGAAAGGTCTGGCGCTCTCTCTTGCTGACGAAGGTAAATATCTAAGAGTAATCTTGGGAAAGAAGTTAACTTGGAAGACGCATGTTTCGCTGAAGGTGGATCGCGCATTAAAGATTTTCCAACAATACCGTAGAGCCTGTGGTAAAACATGAGGTCTAAAATCTGCTGTGGTCCTGTGGATTTGTATATTTCAGTCCAATCATCCATTATGCCTCTGCATTCCTCACCCTGAATCCTACGGTACAGAAGAAGTCAAAAAAATGTGTGGGATCTATAAATATGGTTTCTGACACACAGATGAAACTTCGGGATACAGAGAAATCTTTAAGTTGCTATCTGAGCAGTATCCACTGTTTTGGCACCTCAGGACGATCTTATGCCCATAGTTTCATTTAACGGATATTTGCTTTACCGATGAGTCCAAGAAGGAACCAGGAACCGGATGGTATTTAACGATAGTGATAAGTATCATTGCGCTACGGGAGGAATGGAAACTGTTTTCAAAAAGGAAATTTTTGCCATTCTGAAAGTATCAGGAATGTTTAGTGACAGTCAGGCTGACCCAATAAACGGAATCAGTTCTGCAGGAATCAAGAAGTGCACCTGCGATTATGTCGGCAATTTACATAAGAAGCGATGGTCTAGACCTGCAAATTTTTTTGTGATAAGCCCGTACAGAAAACTGTCGAACTTTCTTCTTACACTTGAAAGAAAAGGCGTTCAGTTGATGGTTGCTACTATTACAAGACACAAGTCATGGGGCAAGAGTATGACCACCATTGGAATGGTGACAATGACTAAAATTTTGGGTTTCAATATGGATATTTACCGATTTGCCAAAGAATCTGGAAAATTCTCACAGGTCTAGCTGACCCTGTCTCTGTCTCTGTCTCTGTCTCTGTCTCTGTCTCTGTCTCTGTCTCTGTCTCTGTCTCTGTCTCTGTCTCTGTCTCTGTCTCTGTATCTGTATCTGTCTTTGTCTCTGTCTCTGTCTCTGTCTCTGTATCTGTCTTTGTCTCTGTCTCTGCCTTTATTCTATCCTATCTCTGCCTCTGCCTTTGTCTTTATTCTATCCTATCTCTGTCTCTGTCTCTGTCTTTATTCTGCCTCTGTCTCTGTCTCTGTCTCTGTCTCTGTCTCTGTATCTGTCTCTGCATCTGTCTTTGTCTCTGTTTCTGCCTTTATTCTATCCTATCTCTGCCTCTGTCTTTGTCTTTATTCTATCCTATCTCTGTCTCTGTCTCTGTCATTATTCTGTCTTCTCCCTTTCTCTCTGTCTTTATTCTATCCTATCTCTGTCTGTGTCTCTGTCTTTATTCTGTCCTATCTCTTTCCCTCTGTCTTTATTCTATCCTATCTCTTTCTCTCTGTCACTTCTCTCCCTTCCTTCTTGACTAGCTACCCTTTTACGCTTTGAATACGATGGGGTTTTTAGCCTGAGGCTTTTCAGAGTTACCATTCCCTCAATTCTCTTTTTTCTTGGCTCTCCTTTTTCAAATTTACATTTCAATACGATGGCTAGGCCACGTTATGAGAATGGACAGTTCAAGACCAGAAAGAAAAATACTGGAGGCGAATGCTTAGGCAAATAAAGCAAATGGAAGACCAAGATCGAGACGCATAGATGAAGCGAAGGAAGTTCTGGAACAACTTAAACTGAGGAAGTGGAAGAAAATGGCAACGGACAGAGCAGCTTGGAGATTTACTGTCACAGCAAACCGAAGGACTGTCAGCAGACGATAAAAAGGAAAAAATTTAAATTTTAAAATTTGGTTGGTTCTTACCAGGTTGTTTAATGTTATTTACAGCATTACTGTATCCAGTCTGTGCGGTATAAAACCCCTATTAGACATCTAAGCCAGACAGTTGTTTGAGACTTTCGAAAAGGGATTTTCCCAGGGCTCACATTCAACTCGGGTTTAGCATTAACTAGATTTTTATTAAACAAAAATAAATAACAAACACAAACAATCAGTAGCTGAAACTCGGATTTTAATTTTACAACGAAGTGCATTAACGCTGCTAATGTTGCTGCTACTTCAAACTTATGACCGTCAACGCTGTTACAGAGACGTGAATGCGCTGACTGGTTGATTAATGACAGGATATATGAACTTTGTCTTGCTTCCGTGCACCAACATGCAGACATTCATTTAGCTTATTTATCTAGTTCAGACGTTCGGCGCAATTACTGAGACCAAAGTCATCTACTTATGGTATACCTCATCAGCCTACATGACTTTCTACCCCTCAGTGCACACATTTTTTGCATACTGTACCTCTAAATTGTGCCATAAAACCATATTCACTTTCTCAACAACACTCACCTTGCCCAATAACTAGTATAATAATTCATACCAATCGCTTATTATGGATCACACATTGCAATGATTATTTTGGTAAATCTCATATTTCTTTCACTCAAAGCCTGCTTTTGTTGCCGCATTTTCGCTTAATATTCTTTTCACCATTTACTCCGTAGTTTTCGGTTATTTATATCGTAATTTTACCTTTAACTTCCCTAGACACTCACCTCGCCATCATTCAATTCGTTGCACAACATCTGCACACATATTTTTTACCCACTCACCTACTAGCAGTGAACATTACTCATACGCCCCGTCGCCTCGCGTATGTGAAATTTATATGAAAATATGTACTCGTATATTGGATGGTATACTGAGCATTAAAGTGTGAATACGTTGGAAAAAAAGCATAGAAGCAACAAGTCTGTCAACATGTCCGCGCTTGGCTTGAACCAGCAAGAAACCGCTATCCTGCAACTCGCTCTTCTCTGCCCGCCTACGATGTATGCTGAACTGCAGATATTTGGCTCTGAATTTTTAGTATTTATTTACTAGCACAATATTTCACTTCCCAAACTTTCTCCATTGTACCATTATTTCCATTTTTCTGTATTTTCGTAATCTCCCCAATTTTCCTCGGCCACTTCTTGCCTGCCAACTTTACGTATGCATATATTTTTCGCCTTTGTGTTATTTTTTCGGATTTACGAAGAAATATCTGTTGGGTATGCATAAATACACATTTATTTGTGGTTTTGGTTTTCCGTCCCATTCTACGTCTCTTTCGCTTCCCGCTGTGGTCATAAAGCAAACAACGCACACACATACAACTGGGTTCACAATAATAGCAGCGCGACGATTTGGAAGTTTTGAATATTGTATTTATTTAAATTGAACTTTATTTCATTTTTTCGTTTCGCGAACGGTGTACAAATTTTAAAAAATACAGCAATACTTGAAAAATTTACAAAATTCAGCAAAAATTAAAAATTAAATTTGAAAAATTCTGTAAAACTTTTAAAAGAAAACAAAATTTAAAAAGTCAATAAAATTTAAAAAATTCAACAAAATTTTAAAAATTCAACAAAATTTACAAAAATCAATAAAATTTTAAAAATTCAGCAAAATTTAAAAAAAACCTATAAAATTTTAAAAATTCATTAAAAATTTAAAAAATCCAACAAAATTTAAAAAAGTCAATAAAATTTAAAAAATTAAACAAAATTTAAAAAACTCAGCAAAACTTAAAAAATCCAACAAAATTTCAAAAATCCAACAAAATTTCAAAAATTAAGCACAAATTTAAAAAATCCAACAAAATTTTAAGAATTCAGAAAATTTAAAAAATTCAAGAAAATTTTAAAAATTCAACAAAATTTAAAAAAGTCAATAAAATTTAAAAAGTCCAACAAAATTTAGAAAATCCAACCAAATTTTAAAAATTCAACAAGATTTAAAAAATTCAGCAAAGTTTAAAAAATCCAACAAAATTTAAAAAATTAAACAAAATTTCAAAAATTAAGCAAAAACTTTAAAAATCCAACAAAATTTTAAGAATTCAGCAAAATTTAAAAAATCCAACAAAAAATTCTAGAAAATTTTAAAAATTCAACAAGATTTAAAAAATTCAGCAAAGTTTAAAAAATCCAACAAAATTTAAAAAAGTCAATAAAATTTAAAAATTTAAACAAAATTTAAAAAATTCAGCAAAACTTAAAAAATCCAACAAAATTTAAAAAAAATCAGCAAAATTTCAAAAAATAAGCAAAAATTTCAAAAATCCAACAAATTTTTAAGAATTCAGCAAAATTTAAAAATCCAACAAAAAATTCAAGAAAATTTTAAAAATTCAACAAAATTTAAAAAAGTTAACAAAATTTAAAGAAGTCAATAAAATTTAAAAAATCCAACAAAGTTTTAAAAATCCAACAAATTTTAAAAATTCAGCAAAAATTTAAAAAATCCAACAAAATTTAAAAAAGTCAATAAAATTTCAAAAATCCAACAAAGTTTTAAAAATCCAACAAAATTTTAAAAACTCAGCAGAAATTTAAAAAATCCAACAAAATTTTCAAAATCCAACAAAATTTTAAAAATTCAGCAAAATTTAAAAAATCCAACAAGTTTTAAAAACTAAATAAAATTTAAAAAATCCAAGAAAATTTAAAAAATCCAATAAAATTTAATAAAATTTAACAAATGCAACAAAATTTTAAAAATTCAAAACCAAATTTGAAAAATTTTAAAAGTTTTAAAAATTCAAAACAAAAATCAAACAAAATTTAAAAAATCCCACAAAAATTTAAAAAAATGCAACAAAATTTTTAAAATTCAACAAAATTTTAAAAATTCAATAAAACTTAAAACATCCAACAAAGTTTTAAAAATCCAACAAAATTTTAAAAATTCAAAAAATTTTCATTAAAATTTCAAACTTTTCACTCAGAATTTTGAAAAAAATCTCTGTATGCAGTTTCATAGCCAATTCAATTTTGGAAAAATATTATGAAAATTTGAAGCGCCTCAAAAGTCAGTTCGGTGAAAAAATTTATTTTTTTTTTTGGTTTTGTTGTGTAAACAAACCTAACTAAAAATTTAAAACTTTGTAAAAAATTTTAAAGATCTGCCAAAATTAAAAAAAATCCGACAGATTTTTTAAAATTCAAAAAAATTTCATCAAAATTTCTTACTTTTTAATCAAAATTCGAAAGAAATTCTGTGTATTCTGACTGGTTGGCTAATAACAAAATTTTGGGAATTTAAAAAAATCAGCAAAATTTAAAAAAGTCAATAAAATTTAAAAAATCAAATAAATTTAAAAATAAAATCTAATAAAGTTTTCAAAATCCAACAAAATTCAAAAAATCCAAAAAAATTTAAAAAATCAAATAAATTTAAAAAATTCAATAAAATTTAAAAAATCCAACAAAGTTTAAAAATCCAACAAAATTTAAAAAATTCAATAAGCCTTAAAAAATCCAGCAAAGTTTTAAAAATCCAAAAAAATTTTAAAAATTCAACCAAATTTTAAAAAGTCAATAAAATTTAAAGAATTCAACAAGTTTTCATCAAAATTTTAAACCTTTTAATCAAAATTTTAGAAAAATTCTGTATTGCAGTTTTATATCCAACAAAATATTATGAAAATTTTAAGCACCTCAAAAATCATTTCGATTTTAATCCTCGTTCTGTTTTTTGCTGGTGGATTTGTGCATTTTGTCGTTATAAAAAAATTTGAGCTTTCAATTATGGAAAAAATGCGTAGCAGCGTAGACAAAAAAAATCATCAAATTTTGGATATTTTTGTTCTTTTTTTGCAGGCATTTCTGCATTTTCTCCTTATAAAAAAATCATAGGCAAAAAATATTTTAAAAAATTATAAATTTTTTATCTTTTTTTGCTTCTTTTTTTGCAACCATTTTTGTGCATTTTCTCCTTATAAAAAAATTTCAACATTCGGTTATGGAAGAAAATACATAAAAAAAATTATCAACTTTTGGGATTTTTTGTTTTTTTTTTTAAAGGCATTTTTGCGCATTTTCTGCGTATAAAAAAACGTAGGCAATTTTTTTTATTTTTTTTCTTCTTTTTTACCAGGCATTTTTGTACATTTTCTCTAATTTTTCTAAAAATTCCGACTAAAAATTTATATGAACTGTGTTTTTACCAAAAAATTTAAAATTTTGATGAGAATTTGCTGATTTCTCTAAATTTTGCACAAGGTTTGAAGCTCTGAGTTAAATGGTTATTATTGTAGTATAAACTGTACTTTTATAAAAATTGTACATTTAAAAAAATTAAATATAAAATAAATAAATGGTCAACATTTATCTAGAAATTCTGACCAAAAACATTTAAATTACTTTACAAAACATCGCGCTGCTTTTATTCTGAACACAGCTGTACATACACACGCATTACGAACGCTCATACAGCAAACGACAAAGACGATTCTGCCACCATTCAGTGCGAATTTAACATCTTGACCTTTTCCAAGTAGTTGGAGTGAGCAAGCCAAAAACGAATAGGCGAAGCGAAAGTGAGTGAGCAAAAGTGAAAATTTATGCATTAAAGCGTTGCACACACACACACAAACACACTCTGAAAACCATACAAATAAATCGAGTAGCATTTTAGCCAAGCGAAAGGAGTTGAAGCAAATTTTCCATTATAACATTTTTGCAATTTTTCCGTTTGTTTTCTCCCTTTTTTGTGAATTTACGAGTTGCAATTTTTTTCACTCACCTCCTATCCTCCTTTTCCATCTCCCTTTGTTTGCTTGCACTTATTGTTGTTTGAAGCTTTTGCCTAATGTGCGTTCTTTCACTACTTTGTAAAACTGTGTGTGTGTGTGCGTGTGCGTACTTTATGGGACTTTGTTGACATTTGCATTTCCAGCATTTCCTTTGTTTATTTTGAATTCCACAAAGTACGGTCACTGTTTTTCAATCACTCACCAGTTCGAGCGAATATTATGCGCAAGTTTTTGTGTTGCAAATTTTAATGCTTTTCACCTTTTTAGTATATAATGAATGTGTGCGTGTGTGTGTGTGCGTGTGTGCACTACATATGAAAGCCCTATAATAGGTAACATGAGAATAGATTTATGCCCGAGCACATTAATGTTTGCATAACGGTTGTTTGTAATAGATATATCGTGCCAAATATGAGAAGAATTCTGGGGCTAAAAATGGCGGAATAACCAAGAGCTTGCGCTTGCATGAAAAGGAGTTGCTTGCATGACGCGATATCTGTACTTGGTATCCCTAAAAAATAATACCGCCAACTTCGTCAAAAATGAGAAAGGCCTAACAGTTATGGCAACAACATGCATTGCCACCTCTGGTACCTCTGGTGTAACTCAGGGTAGCATTACCTACCTTATTTTATTTATTAATGATATCAGCTCGTGCTTTTCCTTAGCTAATTTTCTTCCCTATGCTGTTGATCTAAAAGTGTATGCTGAAATAAGATTTCTAATGATTCAGCTATCCTACAGTCTGAGCTGAATAATTTATTTTCCTGGTGGCTTAAGAATAGTCTATTCCTAAGGGGTTAGGTGTAGTCAAATGATGACTTTCAAGACTCTTTTTTCAAGTCAATCGCTTTATTTTACAAAAATAAAAATATAGCATTAATGCATCATGCTTCGACTGGACTTTAGCAACATTAAAAAAAAACAATAATAATAACACAGGCCAACAACCAAAAAACTTTTTCGATAATTGTAACTAAGGTTTTCAGTTTTTTTTATGCAGAAAACGAATATGACCTTGAAAATGCTCCAGCACGTCAGGATTTTTGGCAATTTGAGGTTAAAAAGTCAAAAAATGCAAAGTTTTTTTTTTTAATTTTCCATAACGGCATCGCAAAGTACTAGTCTACAGCTTTAAAATCCATTTTTAAAACTATTTTTACGATTAATATAAAAAAAGTTATTCTATTTTGAATTGGAGACTTTTAGATATGCAAATTCAACCTTTCTAACTCTCAAACGCCCCTGCAAAGGGCGAATTCAAAATAGTATAACTTTTTTTATATTAATCGCAAAAATATTTTTTAAAATGGATTTTAAAGCTGAAGACTAGTACTTTGCGATGCCGTTGTGGAAAATTAAAAAAAAAACTTTACCTTCCCCAACAAAAAATTAAAAAAACTGCCAAAATCTGCATTTTTTGACTTTTTAACCTCAAATTGCCAAAAATCCTGACGTGCTGGAGCATTTTCAAGGTCATATTCGTTGTCAGCATAAAAAAACCTTCAAGAAACACCCATAGCCGTTTTAAAAGCTGTAAAAAAGCGAGATTTTGTTGGCCTGTGTAATTAATAATTGTATTATAAAAGTTATCGCTGTTTGTGTGGAGCCCATTTCTCCAGAAGTCCCTTGCGGTTATCATCACAAGTCCTTGGAGAATCATCCAAAATCAATCGGACAAGAGAAATGAGTTTTAATAGTAGATAATCTTGTGCCTGATTGAAGCTTTTTTTTTTGTTTTTTTAAATTAACAATATGGCGGCCTCAGCAAATATTTTCAGATTTTCGAGAAAAAAAACCGATAATTAATTGTTTAAAGAAAATCGTGATATTTGAAAGCAAAATCCTTCGATCAGGCACAAGTTTTTTATGTTTTTCAAAAGCAGTATAAATTTTATTCAAATCTACCAAACGGTTTTTAAGTTACAGTGATCACCAGGTCAAAAAACATAGTTTTAAGAAAAACGCATTTTAAGTTTTGCTATCGAACTCCGAACTCCGCCCGGACGCCCTTTGTTAAATGTTGAATAACTCGAAAAGTATTTGTCGGATTCCCTTCAAATGTCCACACAATATTTTTAAGATGATATACTTTAAGAAAATGCAAAAAAATACAATTTTTTGAAAATTCTGACTACCCCTAACCCCTTAAGTACATTTTTCTCATGAACAATAACAACTTCGCTATACTCGGGATTTCAGTATTTAATCTCTTGTCTACGATAGCTCTAATTGTTATTGTGTTGTTGTACTTATAATGGGTTTTCCAATAGCAGGTGTTTTAGGTGAATGGATTGCACCATCGAGAGATGATTAATGATTTTTTATGGACGGAATTGGGTGATATTGATCTGGACAACGTTTATTTTCAACAAGACAGCGCTACCTGCCACACAAGCAACGAAACCATTGATCTTTTAAGGGAAAAGTTTCCGGACCGTGTTATCTCTCGAAGAGATGATCACAATTGGCCACCGAGATCTTGTGATTTAACACTTTGTGACTTTTTTCTTTGGGGCCACGTTAAAGAGAAGGTCTACGCCTATAGCCCAGGGTCGATTTAAAATCTCAAAGATGGAATTCGTGAGGCTATCGAGGACATAGGGCAGCCACTTTGCAACTCGGTAATGGAAAATTTCATGAAAATAATATTGTCCGGTAAGCGTGGTCGTGGTGGTCATTTACCTGATGTTATTTTCCACTATTAACGGAATACTACTTTATAATGAAATAAACATCCGATCATTTATATTAAAAAATATAATAGCATTTTTCTTAGAATATCAAAATAACACCTCTTATCGGAAAATTTAATATATTAGGCCGGGTCGATTTGTGGGGAGGCAAAAAAACCGCTCATTGCTCTGTGAAAATCATATTCTAGGGATCCAAATAGCAAACTTTGCCGAAGGAACCATACCTCTAAAACGAATTCTGATGTCCCCCAATTTGGGTCGAACTGTTTAGTTTCTTTTCTCATGTAAAGGCCAAAAATGGTGATATTTTGAAATGATTGTATGGGGAACCCCCCAGGGGAGTTCCAGGGGGTGTGCCACTGGCATGGGTGGATCGGCCGTCCAAAGTTAGTGGGGGTCGGTCATACATTTGGACTCGATTGGAGCACTCTAAATGGGTCAAAGTGGGATTTTTCGTTCGACCCAAATTGGGGGACATCAGAATTCGTTTTAGAAGTATGGTTCCTTCGGCAAAGTTTCTTATTTGGATCCCTAGAATACAATTTTTACAGAGCAATGAGCGATTTTTAAATCGACCCGCCCAATTATATATCCTTAGGTTTGCAGGCAGCAGGTATTCTCCAATATTGCTAAGCTGCTTTTTCGTCATATTGGAAAATTTTATTCGGTAACAAAAATATCCTTGCATTGTTCTTCAGTCGCATTACGTCAATGTGTGGGTGTACCTTTTCTCGGAATTGCACATATTTTTGGTAAACTTAAAAATACGCCTCGCCTCGCTTGCACTCGAAGATCTGTCATTTACTTGCAAAGTGCTTGCAGCTTTTGAAATTAATTAAAACAATATCTACCAATTTATTTTTGAAAATATCTGCCCTCTATCAAATATGGTAATTTTCTCTTTGTATTTGTATTTCAGTTTTCTTCTTAATACATATTTAATTGAAATGTTCGAAATAAAATAGTTTACAATGAAATGCGTGCATTTGACATGTGTCAGAGCCCGGCCGGCACGCACCGACTGCCAATGGATAAATTAATTCATATACAAATACACTTTTAACAATTAGCACGAAAAGTTTTTATAATTAAATCGAGACAGCTGGTGAGCTAAGAAAAATGTTACAATATTTGGAAAATCGACAATGTTTACTTTTTGTGCTACTATTCAATTCTAGACATCTATTCGCTCAATTGTAAGTGCGTATGCTTTTGTGCATGTATTGTCCGGAAAATTCTATGGCATTGTGGCCATTAATTGGAACAAACAGTCGAAGAGAATATCAGGCGAGTAGCAGAAATGCCTACGAACAACAACAGTGGCACACATAAATACTTATTGTTCAGCTCACTGTTGTGCAAGTATTCATTAAAGTTTATACAATTCTATATGTTTGTGTATGTATACGAGCTTAGCCTTGACAGTTACAAGCAGTTACGCTTCACAATGGCTTCTGTATAGTGACTACAAAATAGCAGCGCGCCTTTTGGTAGGCAACAGGTTACTTCACTGCGTTGGCATAGACGTGAACAAAGAAACAAACGAATTTTTTTGTTTTCTCGTACATTTGTATGTACAATATTCACTATACAACAAAAATATATTTGTAAGCACAAAATAATGAAATGCTGTCGAACAAATGCCTGCCTGCTTGTTTGGCGTTGCCTTTTATTTCTCTTTTCCCATTTGTGCCATTCTCTTTGGCTATGTGTTTTCTCTGTCACCGGAAAACGGAAGTTAAGTAGCGGAAGTAACATGCTGAGATAGTGCGCTCACAAACAGCGACAGCTACAGCGCAGAACTCAGATAAACAAGTACTACTACAGCAAAGCCTGGCGCAGCATAAAGCAACTTATTAAACAACTACCTGACACGAGCAGCAGCCAGCGCCAACGACGTGCCACAATTGAGTTTATTAGAATGCGGTGGAACGGATGTTTTCTGGAAAATAATGGAAAACATAATGAAAAGTAAAGTGAAGCGCAAAGTGAACCGCAAACATTTTGTACTCGATATACAAAAATACATATATACAAACATACACACACACATACATACATAGAACCTTGTGTATGCATCTGATTGTTCCTTTGGTTTTGCTGGCCGCATTGTCGTATGCAATATTTGTACTTCTTCCATAAATAACTTCATTTTATCAGGAAATTTGTTAGAAAATTGAGGGAATTGCTTGAAATTTAATTAAATTTGAAAATAGCAAAAAGTTGATTCAGTAGCAGAAATAAAAAACGATGGTAAAAACTTGGACGGAAGTATTGGCAATGCAGGAAGCTTGTAGGTTACTAATCGCAGAATTCTTTTTCAAGAGCAATATCGCTCTTCTTTCAGACCGCCAAGCTGCAATCTAAGCACTGGATTCTGCAACAACAAACACTAAACTGTTGGATCAAAGCTAAAATGACCTTACCACCTTGATTGTAAAACATAAAGCTAGCTTAAGGGGACAGATACCTGTAAACGGCCATATTTTTCCTGATTTTCATTAAAATTATTTAAAATGAAGAGGTCAATATATTTATTTCTAAATTGGCATACAGTTTATTTATGCATTAAAATTATATAAATTTTTTCTTTTTATTTCAATCATTTAAAATGGCAAATGTACACTCAATTCTTCCAGGAAGGTCGCAGCGAGTCTTCTCAATCGGCGGGCATTTTAGCATCGGCGTCAGTGACCTGAATACAAAAGCCCAAACATTTTTTTGTTTTTTAATGTCATAATTGCTACATGAATTAAAAACCAATGGAGAAAAAAACTCGCGGAATAAAATGCTTAAAAAAAGTTGAGTTTTGGGACGAATTTCCGTGCTATTTCTGCTTCGAAAAAATTATTTTTTCGAAAAATTTTCGTAATTCACATAGAAAGTGATATCATACAAAAGATGTGTGCAAAATTTCAGGAAGAGCGGTCAACTCACCAAGAAACTTCGAATTACCGAATGCATAAAAATTTATGGACATAATTCGAAATATAAAGTGATTTTGTAGGGGACTCGTGATAACTTTGAATTAATGAGAGGTTCGAAATATCGCAGGTTTGAATGAACGAAAGTCGACTGTACCTATTTGGTTCCTGAAAGGTCCAAATCCAAAATGGTTGAGAGATAATTAAAAATCTTAAATCGACAAAAATTTCTGCAAGCAACATTAAACTGTGTTCTTTCTAGAAGAGCCGGGTACTCAATTTCAACATTAACGAAATTAAAGATAAATGATACTGCTTGAAGAGTATCTCTGCTACTAAATGGGAAAAGACTAATCAATCGACAGCGAGATTCCTATGATGGCTTGAGTGATTGAAGTGCGAAAAGCAGAACATTTTTAGGAGTAGTCAGAATTTTCAAAAAATTGATTTTTTTGCATTTTTTAAAGTATAATATCTTAAAAATATTGTCTGAAAATTTAAAGTGAGTCCGACAAATACTTTTCGAGTTATTCAACAATTAACAAAGGGCGTTCGGGCGCTTCGGAGCGTTCGAGAGGAAGTAGCTAGCAGAAGCTGCACAACTTTAAATGCGTTTTTCTCAAAACTATGTTTTTTGATTTCCATAAAATTTATACTACTTTTGAAAAACATAAAAAACTCGTGCTTGATCAAAAGTTTTCTTTTCAAAATTTTGATTTTTTTAAACAAATAATTGTCGGTTTTTTTCTCGAAAATCTGAAAAATATTTCCCGAGGCCGCTATATTGTTAATTTTCAGGCACCAGATTATCTATTAATAAAACTAATTTCTCTTGTCAGATTGATTTTAGTCTCCAAGTCTCCAAGAACTTGTTATAATCACCGCAAGGGACTTCTGGAGAAACGGGCTCCGCACAAACAGCCATAACTTTTACAATTACTAACTTTTTTTTTTGAAATTTTGCTAAAGTCAAGTCGAAACATGATATATTAATGTCACGTTATTCTTTGTGTAAAATAAAGCAACTGACTGGCAAAACAAAAATATTGAAAACTATTTTTTCGGACCTCTGACTACCACTAACCCCTTCACCTGTATCCAATTATATGACCAATTTTATCTTGCAGATCAGTAGTTTGGTGGAAAGCTCTAGGAAAAGATGATAATATCACACTATACAAATAATGGCAGAATACAAAGATCAGCTTGTGCAATAACGGTCCTATGTCGGCTCTTAATGCACTGTCATTTGTTATTCCGATTGATCTGCATATCAAGGAGATGGAAAAACGTATGGGCATTACGACAAACTTAGTTAACCTCGGAAAGAATTGATTACATCGTTCCAACGGTGACATTTAATAGGAATTTTATCACTCGTTTTTCCATTACGAGGGGGATGGAGTAGGGAACTTTCACTAAAAAACTTCGACACTACAGTCATTGGAATTTTACAATCATTACACCTTTTTTTAAAAGTGGAAGAAAAAATGATGTTCGTATTTAGTGGCCGATTTGCAAGTTACCCATCATCTCCAAACTGTTTGAGTGCATTGTAAAGGACGAAAAAGGACAACATGGTTTTGTAACTGGCCGTCCTACAGCTACTGATTTTGTTGTTTTTAACGAATTTTGTATTTCACCCTTTTCTAAAGGGTTCCAAGTTAATTGCATCTACACTGACTTCTCTAAGGCATTTGACAAAATGTCGCACGAGATTTTAGTAAACAACTTGGCTTGCTTGGGCTTTCACTCCATCTTTCCTGGAATGGCTTAAATCATATTTGTCGGTCAGACGGTGTGTGGTAAAAATTGATGGAGTTTTATCGAACCACTTTGCTGCTACTTCATGTGTCCCCCAAGGGAGCATCAAGGCTTAATTTCTTGTTCTTCGCGGATGATTTAAAAACTCAGAACTCAGTGGACGCTCAGAAGCTTCAACTTGACTTGAACAATCTTCATCGTTGGTGCAAAAAATCGCGTTTGTCCTTAAAAATTAAAAAAAAATGTTGTCATTTAACATTTTGAAGGCGTCAGTGCATTTTCTGCACATCCTCCACCATTTCAAATTATGTACTCGTACAAAGTGTGACAGAGTTTAGGGATCTTGGAGTATTATTCGATACAAAATTGTCCATCAGTGGTCACATTAATTTTATTTTTTTTTAAATCGTACTGTGTTCTAATCTTCATTCGCCGCAATGCAACTGAATTTTTCTTAACCAAGCATTCCTCCGATTTGAGTCCCCTGTTCCATCCTATAATTCTCGGCTAAAGCTAATTAATCTAGAATATCTTGAAAATAGAAGGACATTCCTTTCACTTTCGTTTATTTTCAGTGTTGCTAATGGCATTGTCGACCGGATCCAGATCTACATGAGCGGATAAGCTTTAATGTTCCACAAAGAAGTCTTCGCAATTTTTACCCTTTTTTTGTGGAAAACTTTAAGACTAAATTTGCGAGTAATGCATCTATGGCTCGCGGTCTTTGATACAATAATTCATTATCCAATACCAGCCAGCTTGATTTCGCTTTACCCAGATCTAATTTTGTAAGGAATTTAAATTTCGTTACTTAATGTTGTATTTATATTAGTTGCTAAATTTGGCTTGCTTTTCTGTTTTTCTGCTTTTCTGCTTTTTGTCTAGTCTGTAATGTTATTGCACTGCAGTTATTAAAATAAATAAATGAACAATAGGCAAGGTTTATATAGAGACTATGGCAACACGGGTGAAGGAAAGAGCTTCGGTCTCATTGCTACACCAAAAGATTTTTTGCAAACGGATCGAAAATGGCTGAAGCGAGTATACCGCTATTACAGTCATATTAGCTCGCGGATTACGACAACATTTTTCAAGCTAAAGGCTAGTACTAACTTCGTAGTCATGAAATTTCGCCAGCAAAATTGATGGGCAAATGAGAAGAAACGACAAATTTATGACCGTCAGCCCAGAAGCAATTGACAAATTTTGGTAAGAAAAGGGTTTTTAAGGAGTTACTACGTCCAGCAGCGCCAAAACTGCACTAGAAGAAAAACTATTTCTAGAAGGGTTAACAATAGAAATAAATATAACAAAATGTAATAATTGTTTTTAAGTACTTAAACTTTATAAAAAAAATAATTTTGATTTTTCTATACAAAAATTAGGATGTAAACAATCACGTGACCCGAAGTACACTGAAAAAAGTTGTTCGACGATCTGCATCATTCCTCCTTGAAATGGATTATGGATATGTAAAAAGTGAAAAAATTCTTGTAAAATAAAGTTGTAGTTATAATCTGTCGAGCCAGATTTTTGAATTTCGAAAAATTTTGCAAAAAAAAGTATGCGTTTTACGTGATAAATGTCACACTTTAATTATATTCATAAAATTTTTTAATAAAAATATCAAAACTCCGGCTCGACAGACTATAGAGAAAGCATTTTCAAATATTTTAATAACCGCATAAAAAAATATTGAACACTTTATGAGTTATCATGCAGGCCGAGCTGGAAAAAGTAATTTTGGGATTATATTATTATTAAAAATGTTTTTTTTTTTAAGCAAAATAGATGAAAAAATATGGTATGAAAAAATTACATTGTGTTCAAGCGCCTCAAAGATATGCAATTTTCAATATTATTTTATCAAAATTAGGTTCATATTCTTAGGAAACATGTTGTTAACAAAAAAAAAATTCTTGTTGATTAAGGAGAAAAATTGTAACTTCAGGAATTCCCACCAGCAAGATACTCGGATGGCGATCGTCCATGGACAACACGCTTCAACGCCACTATTTCCGGCGTAAATGGCTTGAAAGAATTTTAAAGTGTACTTAAAAATATGAGTAAAATACCCTACAAGTTTCAACAATTTCTGATTATTCCTTCCTTGTTCAAAAAATGCTCGAAAAACACCAAAATTTCGGCCGCCGGCCAAAATTTCGGCCACCGGTTTATCCCCCCTTAAAGCAAGAACTCAAAATGATTTTTTAATTTATTTTATTAGCTCAAGTCTAATCTTTCATTTCAGGCTTCTTCTTTCTAGGGCGTCAACATCGTTCACTTTTACTGCCTTTCCGATCTATACAACGCCGTCTTAACACTTTCGAAAATCACAAATAAGACACATAATTGTTCGCTTCGAATGATCAAACATATCTAAACTTTAGTTTCATAAACCCTAGCATATCGACCTTACACATACACTCATAATGTTTTATAGATGTCTCTATACATACTTTAGAATAACAAAAGAGCCAACAGACTGAAGCGCTCCGAAAGTAACGGCCAGCTGCCTCAAACGAAGGACAGCTACCTGTCCGTACCAAACTCTCGTCGGGCAGTTACATTTTCTACCATAACTTTGGATCTATGGGGAATTTTTAATTTTAAATTATTACGGCTAAAACTATAAAGAACAATAATTTGTAAGGAAATTCGATTTTTTGAGAACACTGAATGTCCCTTAAACAATTCTTTTTAATTTTTTTTTTGGAAAACAAAAAATATTTTTAGAGTTTTGTAGACTAAATTTTTGTTTAATACTTCTAGAAAATAAATTTTTTGTATTAATATTTTAATTTTAATTATTTTATTAATATTTCTAGAAAATAAAATTTCTAAAATATAATTTTGTTAAAAACGTGTTTTTAATAATTTTTTTTTGTTTTGAAAAAAATTAATTTTAAGATTTTTGTAAACTACGATATCTTTAGTTAATTTTTGCATTTAGAAATTTTGTTTTCATAATTAGGAAAAGAAGTAACTTACATTTTTTTTAATTATTTTGTTTTTTTTTTGCAAAACAAATTTTTTTATTTTTGGTGAAAATTTTGTTTAACATTTTTTACTTTTTCAATTAATAGCTGATATATTGTTTTGTTTTCTTTTTTTTGTTGGGGGAAAAAAATACTTTTTTTTTCGTTGAATACATTGTATAAATGTTAAAAGAGAGCCAAATGTACATATTTCACTTTAAAAAACACTGTACAAAAATGTTCAACATTGGCTAAATCTCACAATTAGGAATATTTTACTTTTTCCGTTTACTTCCTTCAAGTGTGCAAATATATCAATCTTCAGAAAAATGTTCAGATGTACGGCAATGTCCAAAATATCATACTTAGATCATTTGACATGAAATACTCTAGACTCTATAGCTCTTTACTCGATTTGAATATTTGATATAAAACCAAATCGACTTAAATCTTATTAATATACAATATGTATATGCTAGTAATTTTTGTAATAGTCTGTAAGACCTATAAAAATATTTTATTCATGGGTATCTGAAGCTGCTTAATATATACATACGTATGTAAATATGCTGGCTAAGGTGGTTATACAAATGCCCACTCTAACATTTCAATATGGCCTCTCTCTCTTTTGGTAACGGAGCAATCCATAAATAAAAACTCAGTAAAATAAACAAAAAATTAATTAAGAACTAATTAATTGGGCGTATATCCAATAGGCATATTTGTTGAACAAAGAAGTTTGCTTGAGGTTTCTTCCATTTACAATTTTAGCAAAATTTATTGCGGTGCCAGTGCAGTACAACACTGCGGTAGAGCTCTTCCCACAAACCAACATAACTGTTTATATTTACCAATATCATATTTGTACCTATATATATTTGTATTCCTCTCACTCTAACTATCCCAACTATGTGTGTTTAAAGAAAATTCTATTTATACTTCCTTGAAGGACAACAATCAACTACATTTATATTTATATTTTAGCAATAAATATTTCCATGAATATTTAGCCTCAAGCAGAGAAACTTACTCGCAGTGTTTGTGGTCAATTTACATTGCGGTTGTGTTCGGCCATTGAGAGGAAACCTCTGTGCTTCTCTGCGAATCGTTTTGTAACTGTACCGCTAGCAATGAAACCTTTTACTCAGAAAATAAATATAAGCGAAGGCCAAGTACTCAGCTGCGCAGCACAAATCGCCCAGTACACAAACATAAATTCTAAATGTTTACCCAACTAGCAAACAGGCAACTTAAAACGAAACTGAAACTGAAAAAGAAACAAAAACTAAAGCGCCGCTATTTAAAAGCTGCAAAAACAATGTGAATGAGAGAAGTGAGTGTGCACGCCCTTGAAAATGCCGACAGTTTGTGAAATATTTCTTAAGAGCAAGAATTTTCTTCGCTCGCGGCAAGCAGGAGATATTTTAGTAATTAATCAAATCAAGCAAACTATTTGCAACTGAAAATAAAAAATAAGGAGACACACCCGGCGTGCGTTGTGACAGCTCAACTTTTCTTGTTGTGGCATAACTTTAAGCGCAGTTTTGAGTTTAAAGTTTGCTCGACTTCTAATAAAAATGGAAATGACGCAGCTAATCACAAATTTTTTTGTGCACAAATGCAGTAAATTAAAACTTTTTTATTGTATGACGGTTATCTTACAAATCATTCATGCATACATAGATGTATATAAATATTTTTGTGTAGAATTCTGTGGAAGAGCGCCAGTGTTAGAAGTTGAGAGTATTTCATTCGCATGCCAACCACCAATAATAAGCTGAGGCCGAGTAGCAAGTAAAATGATTAAATTATCTCTTGTGAAGCGATTTTCATAAATTTAAATCGTAAGCGATGTTACATTGAAGTTACCTAAGACAGCAACTATAAAACTTCGCTTAGTACTTTTGGTGATTAGAGCAATTAGCTAAAGTTTCGCGTTTGTTGAGCCCACATTTGCACCAGGTGATGCGGAGGCAACCTAATCAATTATACTTCCTCTTAAGTTCCACTATGATTCTCACCAAAATTGGTAGCCGCTCAACTACGAGTAGATCAGCGCATTAAACTATCATTTATTTGAAGTTAAAGAGCGCCAAATTTTGACCCGGTCTTCTATTTAGGCAAACTGTCATAGGCTTCTGCTTTTGCTCACTGCAAGTATTGTTTTTTTACGGGATGATGCCCGTGATGAGGAAACTCCCATGAGTACTGCTATACCGGCATAGCAGCATGCACGACTTGTAACCTTACAGCTACACATACATACTAAACACCTCCCCAGAAAGTATCACTCTCTCTGCAAGATTGCCGAATCGGTATAACCTCACGGGGCTGATTGTGTTAGTATACAAAAGAGACATAAAACACCTCTGGGTTTCATAATTATTTTTTCGAATAATCTTCAGATTTAATACATACTTCAATATTTTTAAATTAAATAAAATGTAAAATGAAAGTTATTCCTAAAGGCGCTCACATATGTACTCTGGTAGCAAAATAGTACTATTCACACACACTTCTGTCTCTCTATCTAATCTCTGCTCTCACTTTCCTAATGAATTATATCAATGAACTCTGGCAAAAATTTTATCAGTTAGGTGCATATATGTATATGTATATGTGTATGTCCTGAAGCATTATGTACTTATATTTGCACTGTTGGAATATATTATATAAGTATAACAGAAGGAGTGTTCAATGGATGAAATAGCAAAATTAATAGAAGGTTCATAGAAACAAGTTCGTTGTACTATAAATTATAAAATATTTACTTCTTAATAAAATAGTTTACAATAATCTTGTAAGGTTAGAAAAGCTAGCAAACGTAGCCATCTCCAAGCTGGTCCATTTTTTGTGGTAAAAATGTTTGCTTCTATTGTTTTTTCCAGGGTATGTTTCTTAAAATCGATGAAGTTTTATTGTTGTAATGGCCTGAAAAATCTCGAACCTAACTAAGAAAACACACCTTTTGTTTTTGAAAATTAGCTTCATTCATCAACGAAACTTCCATTAAGGGCAACGCAATCATTCCAGCGCCGCTCTAACATTTCAATAACCTCTTCGTTCGAGCGAAATTTCTTACCGGTGGGCATTTTTCTTACCGGTGGGCATTCTGGGAAGAGTCCATAGTCGCTGGGATCCTGCGTGACTTGTCTTTATGAAACAAAATAGTGAGCAAACGCGTCACCCACTTTGAACAGTGCGTTGTCATAGTCAAATGCTCATGCAATATAAAGCCAACTCGTTTTCTTTTTGATTTCTTTACGATGTCAGCTAACTCACGGAACTTCACTTTTCGTTCACTCAAAACGACTTTCTGAATTTTTTTGATGTTTTCTAGACGCCTCGTCCACCTCATTCGGACGTACACTGCGTTGCACATCATCGGTATCTCTACGACCAGCGAACCTTCGTTTTGTTATTGTTTCTGATGGAGCGCAGTCCCATAACACTTTTCGAGTTTTGCTTGAACGGTATTTTTTCTCTTTTTTTTAGTGTAAAATTAAAACACCAAATTCTTTCTAATCCATTGGGCCTCTTCTATTCGCCATTTCCCCGCTCGCTATGTTTGAGCGAAAGCAACAACAAAGTTATCGAGTGATATTCACCCCAACCGGGTATGGCCTTAGCTCATTAGACTGGTATTACGCACCGCCTTACCAACACATATAATTTAAGGCAGCCCGCTTCAAGTTGCAAAATATCTGAAGTTTTTTAAATTTATTTTTTGTTTTAATTACAAGAAAATATTTGTTTTTATTATAAGGCCTCTTACTTTTCGCCAAGAGTTGGCAAGTCGCGAATAAATGAGGCAACTGGTACAAATGAACATATGTTGGCAACGCGGGAAGAGAGCTGCCCTGAATTACATGTGTTGGTAAGGCAGTGCTTAATACCAGTCCAATGAGCTATAGCTATAATCGCTATCGGCGAACCTTACTCGATAACTTTGTTGTTGCTTTTGCATGCAAATTTTTCGTCAAGTTAATTGAGCATAGAGATAGTGAGCGGGGAAATGACACATACTGGGTTGCCCATATTCGACGGGCCCATGTGTTTTTTTTTTTAAATTAATTGAATCTCCTACGGGAACAAATGCAAATCAATGCGGATAATTCGTTGTAAAGTGGTCCGAGCAATGCCCAACTGCTGAGAACGGCGATTTTGGGATGTCCGTGGCGACGTCTCAACACTGGCCCGTACAAGAGCAATATTCTCGACCGATCGCCGTGGTCGGTTCTGATTTGGCCTCTTTGGATTAGAAAGAGCATCACCAGTCAACAAACGTTTAATGGTGTTCGTAGAAGGCGCACTTTTCACATTATTTAACTTTTTATACGCACGTTGAGTTTTCACAATTGACTTCTTTTGTTGAATGTAAATTTCAACAATTTGGGAGCGCTCGCGTGGCGTGTACTTTTCCATGGTAAAAATCTGCCTGGACAGACGCTTCCAACGCGGTTTGTCATTAAGCGATCTCACATCTCTGTGAAAAGATACAAGGTTACCAGATGGGTCCGTCGAATATTAACAACCCTGTAGAAGAAGCCTGTACGTATGTATTTTCTGACAGTGTATATATATAAATAGACTTGTAAGCGTGTAAATATTCCGCTAAAATAGAAAATTTTATGTAACACAAAATACCTACCAGCAGGTAATAAATATTTATTACGTAAACAGCGCTGGTAAATAATTATCTGTATAAGGAGCTTTCATTACAAATACCCTCCAACGGCAGTAGATATGCAAATATACCAAATTACAACTCGCATCTATCACCTATGAAATTTCACACGTACACACCTTCCCACATGCACAGATTCGCGGAAACAATTTCTTTTGTAACTAAAAAAGTTTGATCTCTCCACTTGGCATAGCAGTAACACCTCCACGCTTTTGAGCATTCTAGGATTGTTATGCGAAATTGAAGGCGAAGCAAATGGCCGTAGGTGTTGCAGCAAAAAACTTTGTGATACAAACTTTATCTAATTTTTTCGCTGTTTGCAATTTGTTTGGCATTTCCGCACCTTGGCGCCCCGGTTACTATTGGCACACGTACGCACAGGCCAGGGTGTAAAACTTATTGGAATGGCAAGTGGAATTTATAAGCGGAAAATATTTACGAGCATAAGCTGCGCAACGTCCGTCAATATAATCGTGTAGTGCATATGAAGATGGAGATGCGGGAAAGGATATGGAAGCAAATGTGCTGTAGGGTGTGGTGGCGTCACATTTTCAACAACAAGCGAAACTAAACGAGTGATGGTGGGTAGGTAGTGTGGCGTAGTCAACATATAAAAAATATTGAAAAATAAGTTCAAAAGGCTAGAGGTGGATGTAAAATGATTGCAGAATTTTTTATGATTTCCGTGCTTATTCGTATTTGATCTGCTATCATCAAGAAGTGTGTCGGATGCTTATGCGGAGAACAGGATGAACAACATTTAAAACAAATACCAAGCCAATTTACTTTGTTGCTTAAAACGCGAGTATATGCGTAAGAACCGTGCAGTATGAAATATCTCACTTGTTTGCTCCGAGGCAAAGATGTGTGAATACGAGTAGGTTGTGTTTTGATTGTGTTCCTGAGTTTTCACATTTAAGCTTAATATTGAATTTTAAATTACCTAAATATTGCAGCTATACTTTTATGCCCTACCTTTGTGTACAAGACTCTTCTGGCTGACTACATTTGGGATTGCATCATTTATTATCAAAAATTAATCACCTACATCAGCCTACATCGCCCCAAAACCACCGCTAACTCCTTCATCTGCCATGGTACACCAAGTCGAATCGGCAATTTAAGAGCAGAGAATGTCTGTTATTGAAGAGTTTTTAGCTATTCTGACGAGAGAGTGATGCAGAAAAGCGTTGAGTTGGCTGAAACGGCAAATTTAAAGCGGTCGAACACCGCAATTGAGAAGAAATTAACTGCTGTTGAGAAGTCATACACTAAGGCTCAATATTTACGCAGTAAATTTGTTGCTGTCCGCTCTCAGCTCGTTGAACTAAAAAGCAACGGTATCCCACAAACTTTTGTTGAGAGAGTTGGACTGTTGTTCTTGCCAAGGCATGCATTGCAGCATAATACAAAACTCCAACACTACGTGAAGTATGCGGAAGGTGAATTGCAAAAGGAAATATGCAAAAGAGCAACATCTGTGACAAGCCTATTGTTGTGAAATTATTCTCGCCGCTCTCTATTATGGCGAGATGATCTCTATGCTCGATTAACTTGATGGAAAATTTGTATGCGAAAGCAACAACAAAGTTATCGAGTAAGATTCGCTGCTAGCGAGTATGGCTATAGCTCATTAGTAGAGATCGGATTCTTATGCAAGTGCATATTTTGTTTAACATCACATGAAGTTCGCACCTAGGTAGAAACTCATCATAATAAAATATTCAATTTGAATAAAAATCCGATCTCTACTCAATAGACTGGTATACAGGGTTTGATTGAAAAGGAATGAGTCTTCCCGCGCGGGGCGTCGCCAAGCGATCAACCGAATCGGCTGGTAGGGGAAAATGATGGTTGGACCTTCCCCTTCCACTAGAAACCGTTCCCAGTTCGCTGGCAGCAGCGGTGCAGTCGCATCGTTCCGCGCGTGAAAGCTGTTTTAGGATTTTGCAGTGGCAAAAATGCAGCCATCGTTGGAGCAACGTTACTCGATCAAATTTTGCGTAAATCTAAACAAATCGAGTACCGAAACCATTGGGCTACTCCAGCAGGCTTACAGGGACTAATCTTTGTCCAGTGTCCAGGTAAAACGGTGGCACAAGTCGTTCAAGAGGGCCGGGAGGACGTCGAAGACGAACAGCGACCTGGAAGGCCTTCGACGACGCAAACAGACGAAGATGTGAACCGGGTTCGTGAATTTTTGAACATTGACCATCGTGCTAGTCTACGTGAGATCAGTGAAGAATTAAATTTAACTTACTGCAAAGAAAGCTGAAGGGAAGGCGTTTCGACCCCATCGAGGCGATCCAAAAAACTGTAACAGCCGAATTGAACGCGATTCCGGCGGATGGGTTTAAAAAATGTTTCCTGCAGTGGAAGGACCACTACCAGCGGTGTATTGACGCTCAAGGGACCTATTTTGAAGAATATTAATTGTATAAGCCAAAAAACTGCTTACAAAATATAAGGCTCATTACTTTTCAATCAAACCCTGTAACGCACTGCCTTACCAACACATGCAATTTAAGGCAGCTTTCTTCCCGCGTTCTGGTTTGTAGCTGATATGAATGGACAGGCCAATGAATTCTATAAACGTATCAACCATTTTTTCGATAAATATGCCCCTTTAAACAAAATAAGAGCTAACAGCAATAAACAGGCCGTTAAACCATGGCGAGACTGGGAAAGTTGCAAATATAACACCTTTTGGGAAAAAAGTATTTTAGTGCTGCCCGCCGACTTTCGACCAATTAGTATTTTGCCATCCTTATCAAAAGGTTTTGAGAAGGTGATAGCGAATCAAATGGTAAATATCTGACTGACGGGGTGGTTTTTAGCTGTATGAGAACTACTGGGAACTGAAGCATGAAACGCTTAACGCCAACGCAACACCTCAAAACACACCACAAACAAGAAGTGGACCTCGGCCAATCACCCAAGACGCGCAACGGATTCTTTCCAACGCAACTGTTTTAGATTAACACCAATAATATCTACTGTACTGTAAGGCTTTTGATACATTTTCATTTACTTTACACACCAACGAAATTGAAAACTGCTGTAGAAATGTATCTGCTCACCTCTATGCTGGTGAGGTGCAAATATACCTTTCAGAACCCCTAACCCTTGTTGAGGACTTAATTTTTAGCAGAAATGAAGGCCTAGAAGCACTTCTCAATGGTCAACGAAAAATAGGCTCAACCTTAGTATGTCCAAATAGAGGCGAAAACCTTGTTCCATTTACTAGTATTATTTTTTCCCATTAATTTTAAATAGAAGTGTTGCTAAATTTGAAAAAAAATGTAAATTCTTGGCTTTAAACTACGAGGGTGATTTGAAAAGAGATTATATTTAGCTAGTAGCATCTCTTAGAAGAACACACACCAAGTTTCAGCCAGATCGATATATTTCTTTGTGATTGCCTAAATCATTCGTGTGAATCGAGGCTGTCAAGTGATTTTTCTTTTGCATCATCATAGCGTACCAGTTCACGCCTCAGCAATTGTAGTCGCAAAATCAAGTGAAATAGAGTTCGAACTCGTTTCACATCCCCCAGTTTTTCCAGACTTGACTTTCTCAGATCTTTCGGACTACCATTTGTTACCCACAGAAATACCTGGTGGGAAAAAGATTTTACTCAAACGAGGAGGTGATTGCAGAAACGAATGGCTATTTTCCATACTTAGGCAAATCCTACTACGCGGCAGGGATCAACAGACTAGAACAGCGTCGGATGAAGTGTATAAGACTAAAGGTAGAAAATACAGTGAGACGTGTGCCAATGCCTGCCAACTGATATTAGAAAAAACATTTTTCATATAATACTGCAAGACTTTTTTTAGGCAGCTCAAACCAGTCTGGACTTTGTTAATACTTCCTAAAACTATACCTATCCCGCAATAAACACTCGATGGATTTGTAAATCCAGAAAATTTTATCAAAATATATATCTGAAAGTAATGCATGTAGGTAGTATACTTAAAGTGTAGTAAAATTTCTCGGGAAATATTTTCGTAGGTTACTGAAGTGAAACTTCTTAGGCGTCGATGGACGAGCGAGAATGGAGAGTAAAATTTCAAGGTCATGCAACGTTTTGGACATTTTCGCTCCGCGAGCGAGAAAAACGATATAACATAGAGGAAAAGGAGAGAGAGAGCTGTACTTTATATGTATCTTATATACACTTTAGGCTAATTGTCCTGAGTTTGTCCTTGTGGTTACTAATTTCTAGAGATAAATAATACTGCCTGTTTTTTGGCGCTTGTTTGTTGGTGCAAACTTATAGGAAATATATTTTTTGTGCCTACTGTTTGGGGCGTTTTTTTGGTGCCTCCTGCACTAGCCTGCCATCCCAGAGGTTGTCGATTCGAATCCCATGTAAAGCAAGGTCTTCGCACTTTGACAAACTTACCTACTTTCCTTGTTTCTAAAAAAACAAACACCTCATTCCTCAAACCCGAAACCTTATCCTTTCCATCCTTACTCCCGCACAATAGTCAGCGCATTATTTGCATTGTGGCTACTAAAACAAAAAAAAACAAAAGTTACACATTGCATCAGTGGCGCCAGCAAGAGTAAGCGGGAACCGCGGTAATAGCGCAAACACACCACTTTAGCGTCCTCAACCATCTGTGTGATCCTTCTGGCAGAAAATTGTGAAACACAGATGGCGCTCCAAGCAGTAAGAAGGCGTTGTTCCTAAGCAACGACAGGTGGGCAATCCCACTATTTAGGAATGATAGCGGCAGGCTAATCACCTACCCAGCCAGAAATCAAATAGATTAACGAAACCAACGTAAGTCTTGTCGTTCGACCTCGACCCCCGAGAGGAGTGAACAAGGAAAAAACAAAAAAAAAAATACAGTTATAGATGTGATAGCCCAGCACTTCTCAAGCTTGAATTTAATTTCGATACCAGGGGTTAGGGACGTATTACCGGTATGCAAAATACCTATACTCAACAACTTAGAAAAAAACTCTGAATATACGACTTTTACACTTTAATTCTTTCACTTTAAAAATCAATTTTTTATTATGAAAATTCGCTACATAAATTTCTTGAGTGCTTTATGCTAACAACTGGAAGGAACGGCTATTGTCAACCACTCACACTCGCTCTTAAATAATTTATAAAATAATAATAGCCATTGAAGTTATGCTTATATAAATGCTTCAAACGCTCATAAAAGCAAATAGAAAATACTACTTTTATCTACATTTTTGTACCGCTACTCTAAATCGTGTCTGCCCGTTCAGGCGCTTGTGAATATTTGTGAGCAAGAACTTTCTCCTTTGTCGTTTGCTTCGAGTTTCTAAAAATATTAAATCTCAGTGTGTGCGTGCGGAAATCACAAATGCCATTCTTCACACACATTTCCAAGGATACAGAGCAGTAGCCTCATATATAAATAACCGCTTATGGCATGGCATGCGAACGATTTTCAATAAGCCTCAATGAAAAAGCAGCACGCAATTACCACGCAACCCCCACTCTCACTAGTCTCCTACACTACCACAGTTATCTGCTGGCGAACATTTGGGCTCCCAAGAGCGTAGTCACGCCAATCCATATGCTTCTGAGAAAGAGATTTTCTTTCAATTTATGCATACACTATTGGCGCAGTATCGACTGCTAACACAAATTAGAAACTAAGCTGCAAAGTAATTGACAAAAAATCGAAAACAAAACTTGAAAATGAAAATGAAAAACTGAAAAGCTGAAAAGCGAAAAACGAAAAACAAACTGCAGAAAAATGAAAAACTTGCAAACTGGCAAACGAAAAGCAGAAAAGCAGAAAAGCAGAAAAACGATGAAAAATTATTCACATTCAGACGTCTGCTTGAGAGATACGTACGTAAATTTGCAGGCTATGCCATGCCATTTGATCAATATGAATTTGTCTGCAGACAAAAAAGTAAAAGAACACCAACAAATGCGAAAATAAAATCGAACATCAAAGCTGGTGAGAATTTATAGGCGTCTAAATAGGAGTGTGTGTGTGCGTGCGGGTGTGTGAGCATTCGTGTAAGTGGGGAGGTACTGAGAAATATGAAAAACGTACTTAATCCACACGCATATGTGCGTAACGAATGAAATTATGCGGAATAAAGGCAGTGGCAAGGTGAATGCAAATACATTTGTAGCATACTTCTGGGCTGTGAGCAGAACAAAGTACTCTGCAAGACACTTCAAATACGTTGCACACGTCTCATGGCTGGTAGTTACTTTGTGGCCAGAGTCATGAGTAACCTCAATTTAGAATTTGTAAAATTTGAAAAATCTAAAAATAAAAAAAAGCAAAAAACCAAAAACAATAGGAAAAAGGAAAAAAACAATCAAAAACAAAAAAAAATGGAAAAAAAACCAAAAAAGTCCAAACCCAAAACCATAACCAATAATAAAACGAACTGTTCGGAGAAATTTGTGCATTAACCAAATTTTGTGTGCTTTGGTTTTACTTTTGTGTATTTATTTTTACGTTTAGTACAGACAACCACATTTTGCATTCACAAAGAGCGAGTGACTATGAGAAAAGGCTCTGGGCTAAGGATATACCACAAGGATATATTTAATAGGCATACGTTTAAATAAATTAATAATAAATAAATTAATAAAAAATAAATTAAAAATTAATAAATGAATAATAATTTAACCGAAGGTAGTCTAGCGTAAGTGGACTAGCCTGGCATCCCAGTGGTTGTGGGTTCGAATCCCACGCATAGCACGGTGTTCACACTTTTCCAAGCTTACCTACATTTCCAGTTTCTAAAAAAAAAAAAAAAAAAATTCATTCCTCAATCTCAAAAACCTTATCCTTACAATCCTTACTCCCGCAAATAGAAATAATTTCTATTGTGGCTGCTAAAAGCAAGCAAAAAACAAAGAAAAAGATATAGTTACACATTTCATCAGTGGCGCCAGCAAGAGGAAACGGGCGATCGCAGTAATAGCGCAGACACACCACTTTAGCGAAGTTCTCAACCATCTGTTCAATCCTTCTGCCGGAAAAATGAGAAACACAGGGGGCG
Organism: Anastrepha ludens; assembly: GCF_028408465.1. Classification (NCBI taxonomy): domain Eukaryota; kingdom Metazoa; phylum Arthropoda; class Insecta; order Diptera; family Tephritidae; genus Anastrepha; species Anastrepha ludens. The sequence continues at coordinate 12,867,192 of NC_071499.1, forward strand.
CTCCAAGCAGTAAGCAATGACAGGCAGGCATTGCCAATATTTAGAACTGATAGCGGCAGGCTAATCACCTACCCTGTCAGAAAGCAAAATAGATTAACAAAACCAAAGCAAGACTGAGTCTTGTCGAGGCCCTATGCTCCCGAGAGGAGTGAACAAGGAAAAAATACATTTAACCGCATCACTTAGCTAAATGCATCTATGCATCGGCGTAGGTAGTTCCGCCGGAGGGGAATGGGGCTGGGGTGGGTTTTTAGTGAGTGAGTCGAAAGACAAATTCTACACTTTTCGGCTTTCAATGCCTTTTGCCACCTCCAGAAAAAAGAAAAAGCTTATGTATCGGCAGTCGCAGGGATGTATACGTACGCTCCCGAACCGAAAAAGCCAGAGGGCTCTGTACCTTGAGTGATAAAACAACAACCAGAGTTCCAGTTTAAAGGTGAGGCTCTTCAAGACGCATGTGCGGTAGGTACTGCTGTACAGTAGCTCTACCTGGAAAATCAGCACAGCTATAACCAGTCGCTTAGAAGTTTTTGCCAACTGTCTAAGGATTATATTACGAATTTTCTAACCAAAAATAATGCCAAATTAAGAACTGCTCTAAAAAGCAAGCATGAAGCCGCTAAGAGCACCTGGCAGGCTAAGAGAAACCTGGAAAAGAACTGTGGATTGCGTGACGGCTCTACTCCGATTAAGCTGGAAGCAAGGGAAGGCAGTATTCAGTAATAGAACGAGATGGCACATAGGTGTTATTGGTGCCCTATGCTTCGCTAGGGATTCGCGGAAACAATGATGATGATGCATCGGCAAACAGGGGTGTCATTAGAGCGAGCCCAAGGCGGCAAGAATTAACTTTTTATTATCTCTTGAAAGCAACAGTTTTAGATTTGTGGTAGGACCCCTAACAGGACACTGGTTGTTCACAGCTCACTACTTCAGAGTTCGTCAGATCGTGGTACTCACCTGAAGTAATCTTGTGTGATTCCTCCTAGATTATCTGCTATAAGAAAACTCAACATGCCAGTTTGCGTACAGCTGCTGCTCTCTTTACGGCCTAATCACTAACTCTCTGGGTAGGCTGGGGGTTGGAGCCGACCTTCATCTAGATTCACCTACAGAATGCTTAGCGACAGAACGGTCGTGGCAGAGTGGGGCGGCGTTTCTCTCCGCCGCCAGGTGAGTAGGGTTATGAATGACTTCCTGGAGGATTGTTATCAATGACTTGTTGGAACATCTGGTGAGGAGGGGCTGTAGGACTGTAATCGTTAGAGAAAGGTCGTAGATACCCTGTACGATTTGATGCAGGAATATCTGAATGTAGTTGTTCGATGGGCAGCGGACTGCGGCTTATCGGTGAATCCTCTTAAGACCGAGCTCGCCCTTTTCACGAGCAAATATAAAATATCCAGAGCTCAACTCCACTCGATAGGGGGCGCTCCGTTGGTGCTTTCTGACAAGGTAAAGTACCTAGGTCTAATCCTTGACAGTAAACTAACGTGGAAGCTCAACATTGAGGAGAGAGTAAGGAAGGCAACAATCGCCTTGTATAGATGCAAGGGCGCAATTGGCAAAATATGGAAGCTTTCGTCTAGAGTTGTATTCTGGCACTATAATACCATAATAAAGCGAATCTTGTTATATGGTGTCGTTGTCTGGTGGAACTCGCTGGAGAGGATAACATCAGTTAAAAAGGTAGAGAGAGTTCAAAGGTATGCACTCATTGGAATCAGTTGGGCACTTCGAACTACTTCTACTCTAGCGCTTAATGTAATGTTAGATGTGGTACCTGTACACATCGCAGACAGACTTGAAGCAGCACGTACCGCAATCAGACTGAGGGGTTCGGGCTATAGGCTCAATCTCACATATGGGCACTCAAGCATCCTCAGAAACTTTGAGTTAATCCCCCTGTCGATGAATCAGTATGTACCCTCGCTTAGTCAAAGTGGAACTTTCTCCACCCATATTCCATCAAGGAAGGAGTGGACCGGGGGCAACACCTGGGGACAAGGCCTGGTTAACCTGTTCACGGATAATTCCAGCCTTATCCTGAAAATATACTCGTATGCTAAGACCGGTGCTAATGCATTCACGCCACGCTGGAGTAGACACGGCTATAAGTTATCAACACCTGGCGATTTAAATGGACTAAAAGTGGAGATCGCCGATTTAGTTTTGTTCACTGTAAAGATTTTACGGCTCAGGGAGAGTTCCCTACGTGCTACGGGCATTAAAAACCGATTGTCAAAGCAAATAATGCGCTGACTATTGTGCGGGAGTAAGGATGGAATGAATAAGGTTTTGGGTTTGAAGAAAATGTAAATAAATTTGGAAAAGTGCAAGAACCGTGAGACTCGAACCCACAACCTCTGGGATGGCAGGCTACTTAGCAAATCTTCCGCTGAGAATCCCAATATTTCGCTCCAAGTGGAATTAATCTCATACAGTTTTCAACGGACTCCGAGTGGCAGGTGGTTTTTTTTTTATGAGGAGCTTTCCCAGGAACAGAAATGTACTCGGAGGTTTGTCATTGCCTGCCGACCGCTATTAGAAAAAAACTGTTTCTATCATTTAGCCTTTGAGGACCAGAGATTCGAACCTAAGTATATCCGAATGTTAGTCACGCACCCACCCATTGGGCTACGATTGTTGTTTTTTTAAATGGGATAACTTAATTATATGAGGTTTCTTTTAAATTACGTTTCAAACTTAAAATTCGGTAAACCTACCATAGCCTGCAATGTCAGCTTTAGCGACCATAACTAACAACCTAGCAGACCCGTTTCAGCAAATTTTCTCGAAATGGCAGAGAATTTGGTTTTTTATATTCCTTTTTTTCTCACTTTTTTAACTTTCCTGTTCCTTTTTCTTTTGCTTTCCTTTTTTTATACACTTAACACAAATTAGATTTTCTATGCATTCTGCTACTCCACTTCCATTCCTTCATTCTGCATATTCGAACAACACTAAATTTTTGCACTTACCTGCTTTTTACCGCAAACCAGTAGGATAGTTTACCGTTTAAGAGTCTGCTGTGAAAATGCCTGCAAATAGAAAGACAATTGAAAGAGTCTCACAAAAAAATCGATCAGCAGAAACAAAACGCTTGTTGAATATTCAATGGGCCAAAGGCATAAGATATTACCAACAACACAGGCAGCAGCAACAAAAAGTGTGCAACGCCAGTGGTTAGAATGTCGAGCGGCAAATACAAGCATAAAAGCATGCAGGCATACATACATATATACACTCATACAAACATAAACGCATATATACACACATACACATACTCACTTACATATACACTCACACACACACACGCTTGCACCCAATTGAATGCACACAAGCGAGCACTCGCATACAAACGCCGAGTTGTGCTGTCAGCCCGAGTGCAGATAGAAAATTCAACAATATTGTTTGCGTGCTTTCATATCGCTTCGGAGTGTTGCAGCAGAGTGCACTTGAAAAATTCATGAATCCTTCATGGCATCGTTGCACTTTTCAGGTTTCAATTTGGTTTTCTCGCTCATTTCATGGCACTCATAAATAAAGAATTTGCTGCATTAAATGGGTGTCGCAAGTTTAGCTAGATAATCGAATGAAGAGGGCGAGAGGAAACAACTAAATGAAGCAATTCGCTAAAATTTTATACAAAGCAAAACTAAAACACTTTACACATTTATTTTAAGCCGAAAAGTGTTTAAAAAGTTTCCATTGCATCACTTAACTTAATTCAATTTTGAGCAGCCACTTTTGAGCAGCCACTTTGTAATCCTACAATGGGTGGCTTGCGCCTGAGTAGCAAAGCAATGCCACTTGACCACAAGCGACTTGTTGACTGTTTAAATAACAATTTCAACAAACTTCATTCAATTCTCTTGCAAATCCTTAAGGATACTTAAGTATTAATTATCGCACAAGCAGTACGTGAAACAGAGCTCTCAAAGGACTATCGTCGGGTTTAAAGCTTTCCAACCGCAATCTTGGGCAAGTAGCGAGTTTGCACACACCAGAACACACACAGCCACGGAATTACGTATAATTATGCCCTGCAGGAAAATCCGTCTCCTTCAGGAAGCTTAACTAAGTTCCATTTTTCATATAAGTACGAGGCTTGATTTTTATATTTTATGCCCAAAATAGAAAGCGCAGTAAAATGATAACGAAACTTAGAGAGAGAGAAGTGTCCAGAATGCGCGAATTGCCATTATGAGTGACAGTCAGGCGGCACTCATGGCCCTGAAAATTCAAAATTTTAAATTTGAATAGGTCGAGCCAAAGAGCACCAAGAGATTTGGTGGCTCCTAAAATATATATATATAATTACATATATAATTGGCGCGTACACCCTTTTTAGGAGTGTGGCCGAGCTCCTCCTACTATTCGCCTGTTCGTAGTACATTGGAAACATTGTGTCCCATGAATTCTTTACCCAATTCACAACTTCTTGTAAGCCTGGTTTTACAATGACGATTTCTCACCATTCAGTTTTCAATATATTCAGTGATTTCCGTCCCCAAATGATCCTTGAATGGCTTGTTTTTTTGCAATGTCAAGTGTCTGGAGGTAACCAGTCATTCCAGCCCAAAATCATTATTTGATCAATCTTCCTCTCAGTAAGAAAGTTTTTCATGACTTTAGTGCGGTGAGTACTGGCTGCATCCCAAACTAGTAATTCTCTATTCTGACCCCTCAACAGTGGTGGCCGCACAAAATCAACCCACTTTCTTCTAACTGCTCGAGTGCACCAGGCTTTTTCACTTTCAATGACATAAATTCCTGAAACACGTTGAATCTGGTCTCTCTTACCTTTAGTGATTAAAAACGGCCAACTAGACGAATCGCCAAAATACAAGTAACTCGCGCAATATCACAACCAGTAAAAGGAAAGGAAATTGACGAAGAAGCCTTGTGGTGAACTGTCGTTTGAGCTCCTTGGCCTAGGAACACCGCGTATGAGAATCCATAGTAATCATGTTGGAAAGTTGGTATTTCAAAAAATGGATGCCATCAATAAAAAGCTTAAACGCAAGTGCGCACTTAACAACTTCATTGTCTTCCAGCTTAAACAATATTGTTGATCTCCTTAGAGGCAGTTCACATCGTTTAAGGAAGTTGTCCAACCTGCGCGACGATGCTTTAAATTCTTCTGTGGATATATCAGAATCAATTGCTATTTCAAGGGCTAATTTTTGAATACCAGCCCTGCGCACAATCGAAGCCATTGCTCTCCTGCCTGCAATCCATTCCCAGATGCAATCTTCCAACTAAGAAATTAACGACTGCCGACCTGATGCAACTCTGCGTTTTTTTTTCTTATTTCCTTGGTGCACCAGTTGACACAAGTAATCGTTTTTCGATATTTACGAACCATAGGGAGATCCATCATCTGCTCTTTACAGATTGGTACAAGATTTATACCCCTGGAGTCTTCCACGATTCTCTTTTTGTAATCGACGGAATAGCTCTGCGCTTTGTATTCATTTTAACTGGGTATAAAAACAATTCACTTTATTTTTAAATAAAATTACGTATGAGAAAATAATCAGACTTTTTTTCCTTGTTCACTCCACTCGGGAGCATAGGGCCTCGACAAGACTCAGTCTTGCGTTGTTTTAGTTAATCTATTTTGCTTTCCGGCAGTGGGAATACCCACCTGTTGTTGCTTAAGAGCACCTTTCGCGCCATCTGTGTTTCACCTTTTTCTGTCAGAAGGACAGACTTATAGACTTACACGACTGAAATGAATGAACGTTGTATATCTGCACTGTCTCACAAAGTAGACTGCTGCCTTAAGCTGTATTTTTAAGATAAATTACAAGAATTAATTTGAAACGAACTGCAGAGGTAAACAATTAATTTCTCTGAACATTTTGTTTCAAACATTTCTCTGAAATACGAGTATTAGGAAAATTAAACATATTATTACTTAAGCTTATACTTATACTTATACTTATACTTATACTTATACTTATACTTATACTTATACTTATACTTATACTTATACTTATACTTATACTTATACTTATACTTATACTTATACTTATACTTATACTTATACTTATACTTATACTTATACTTATACTTATACTTATACTTATACTTATACTTATACTTATACTTATACTTATACTTATACTTATACTTATACTTATACTTATACTTATACTTATACTTATACTTATACTTATACTTATACTTATACTTATACTTATACTTATACTTATACTTATACTTATACTTATACTTATACTTATACTTATACTTATACTTATACTTATACTTATACTTATACTTATACTTATACTTATACTTATACTTATACTTATACTTATACTTATACTTATACTTATACTTATACTTATACTTATACTTATACTTATACTTATACTTATACTTATACTTATACTTATACTTATACTTATACTTATACTTATACTTATACTTATACTTATACTTATACTTATACTTATACTTATACTTATACTTATACTTATACTTATACTTATACTTATACTTATACTTATACTTATACTTATACTTATACTTATACTTATACTTATACTTATACTTATACTTATACTTATACTTATACTTATACTTATACTTATACTTATACTTATACTTATACTTATACTTATACTTATACTTATACTTATACTTATACTTATACTTATACTTATACTTATACTTATACTTATACTTATACTTATACTTATACTTATACTTATACTTATACTTATACTTATACTTATACTTATACTTATACTTATACTTATACTTATACTTATACTTATACTTATACTTATACTTATACTTATACTTATACTTATACTTATACTTATACTTATACTTATACTTATACTTATACTTATACTTATACTTATACAGTGCACTCGCGATAACTCGAACTAATTAAAACAGGCGCTGTTCGATTTATCGAATTTGTTCGACTTATCAATTGAGTGTGCTATGTTAAAAAAACAGTCATCGATATCGATTTTTCGATCGATTGTTGAAAATGGAAGCCAGTAGAAAATTTCTGTGGTATAGTTTCGTTATACGAATTACATTTTGGTCCATTGGCTGGATCAATGGTGTCACATTCGGCGGCATAAACATAGTTAAAATTAAACCATCCTCGGACTTTAATTCGATTTCGTTGGGATGTGATGGGGCATTATCAATTAGAAGAAGAGCCTTCTCAGGTAATCCCCATCTTTCAAATTTTTTCTTACCTAAATATTAAAGTCATTTAACTTGGTTAAAAAAATTGTTTTAATGAATCTGGATTTTACCTGCGGCACGAACGAATTATGAAACCAGTCTTTGAAAATCGCCGAAGTCATCCAGGCTGATTTGGAATTTTTGTACTCCACCGGACAGTTAAAATTTTTGAAAACACGAGGATTTCTTGCTTTGTCAATAACGAGAAGTTTAAGCTTATGGTTGCCGGTAGCGTTAGTGCAAGCCATAAATTGCCTTATCTTTCTTTTTTATAAGACTTATGGTGGACTTGGCTACCCCATATTCCTTCGCTAGAGAAGTAACACTACGTCCACGTTTAATTTTGTTAAGGACTTCAGCCCTCTCTTTTAATGTTAAACACTTCAACCTTTTACGATCCATTACTCACGTGCACTGATATACTACAAATGACAAATTTAAAGCAATTTGGTCAATGCAAGATGTTGTTCCCAGAAAGCTAACGGGATATTAACGTCGAAATATTCATATGGACAATACACTAGTATACATATAATTTATATACATATACTATTACATATGTATCTATGTACAAAATGTACATGTTTGAAAAGAATGTGTATACAAATAAATTTGTTTTTTTGTTCGAGTTATAGCGTTTTTTTATTGTTCGAGTTACAAAGAAGTCAATAGGGGAAAAAATGTGTTCGAGTTAGCACGTCGTTCGACTTAGCGGCTATTCGAGTTACCGCGAGTGCACTGTACTTATACTAAATCAACAGCATTTTTTAACGAGTTCTTTTTGGCACATTATTTTAACTAGGGATTATTTTAGAAGGATGTCTTATTTTACAGAAAGTTCCGAAAACTACGATAGGGCTTATTTCCGGGGGATGCCTTATTTTCGAAAAAATACGGTAGTACAATGATCTTCCTAACTGAGTGCTTAGACTTGTCTAACCTCACACAAATCAAATCTAATCACATCTTAGGGCAACATTTGGAATACGCCTCAGAAATTTGGAATTCAACTTATCTCAAAGCATCGAAAGGGCTCAATGCAGCCAATTCCTTCTTTTTAACTAGGCTCGTCCATGCTTTGGAGCTCTTTTTATGTTAGTACTTTCCTCACCCACTGTTGTTTATCTATGACACCGCCATTGGACCTTGATTGTCCAACTCCACTGCAGTAGATAAGCTTGAATATTCCAGAAAGAGTTTTGCGTTTTCACTTTACGTTATCTGATCAAATTTTTATAGAAAATTATTTAAATTATGCACCTATTACTAGGCCTCCTAATGAAATTAGTAGAATTTTAATAGTCTGGATCTCGAGTTTGTCCTTCCTAGGTCTCTTTTATTATCTAAGCGAGAAGAACGATTATTTGCAAAGCTTTTGAGAACGAATGTAACACCTTACAAAATAAATATCGAAGTAGTTAGCAATCCGGGAAATCGTGCGCGTTGTGAATTAGAAATTTGTTTCACCAAATCAGCTTTTCCCTGCTGGGTATTTACACGTTTTTAATGTGTATGGATAATTACAGCCTATTGAAACAATTGTACGAGTTTAGTTGCTGATCCGACGGCGAGACTTGGAGAAAGACAATATGCGTTGAGTAAGAAAAATAATAGGATAAGAAAATATTCATGCATCCTTTCAAAGCTATTAATCAGAGCAGAGGCAAACTTTTTCTATCTTTTTTTTTTTTTTTTGTTTGTGCACATATGAGTGCTAATTTAGCAGCCCAAAGGCTTAAAAAACTTTTACACATTTAAGAAAACTGCCTTCATAAAAAATGCAATGGAAATACACTTTTAAGGCGGTATTCCAATTCCCCGGCTTAAAAAAATCGATTTTTTTTACCGATTCTTGTTTATTATATTTTCAAAGAACTCTGTGCAAAATTTCTTGACAAAATTCGTTAAATTGACGAAGTTATGCGTGATCAATGAACTCGGCGCGCTCCATAATACTGAGAAAGCGCGCGAGCAATAGCCGAGCGGCGGTTTTTATTCCGAGAATTACTTCTGTCCTTATGCAGTTCTGAGATTTTTTAATCAATTTTTTGAAGAGGAAGAGGGAGTACTATATGGTCCTGGAATAGCTGATTAACACGAAAATGTTGTGAGTCTTAAATATATACCTTTTTTCACATAAATATTTGAACGCGTTATTCTCAAAACAGCATTTTTCTATACGGCCGCCATGATATCTCGAGAACTATCAAATTTGACACGAATCTCGAAATAATATCTGTCTCTATCATAAACTTCGGAAAATAAGATACATGCATGACTTTTTTTTTATAAATAAAAATCCGAGGAAAAAATATGCGAAAAAACAAACTTTGTCTTTCAATCATCGCAGTTATATTAATTTTCAAATTTTTTTTTTCAATAGCTCATACTGAAACTTTATTCATAAGGAGTAAAATGCCATTTGAATTTTTCCTTTCAGACAACCTGGCGCTGAGTTATCGTGGCGGCCAGCGACCAGGAATTTTCATAGAAATTTCACCTCGAGCGTTGTCAAAGCCACAATTTTCCAGAAAATCGACCACAAATTGAAGTTGATTTTATATAATGCATAATAAATATGGCTGTAAATTTTCCAAAAGCTTAAACTGATAGTTTTTCCAATAAAAACTCGTAAAGAAATCGTATTTTTTGGCGTTTGAAATAGGAATCCCCCCTTAAGAAATACCTCCAAAATAGAACCTTGTATGAAGGGGGCTTTCTTCAGGGTAGCAAACAACGCTGTAACTAATTTTACTTATTTATTTATTTGTTTATTATTATTTAATTAATTTTTTAAATTGTAATTAATTAATTAATTAATTGCTCACAATACTTCCACCACTGGATTGTTAAATAAAAAAAAAAAATATTCTCATTTTTCTCGAATTAAATGAATTTGTTCCAATATTAAACAAGAAAAACTGAACGACTTTATTAAAAAGCTAGAAGAAATCTTGACGGAATTTCAAAATTGATTTCAACACTTGAATCATTTAAAAACATTGTTTCTGAATCCATGTGAACTAGTTTACGTTACGCGTGCAAGCGCGCGCGTTAATATAAAATTGGATATATTTCGATGTTTATTATACAAATTCAAACAATCACGTAACGAATAAATTCTTTGACGTGTATATTTACGTTGGTCGTATACATTTCCATCTAAGTTACTAAAGGGAAAGATAACTTAACTTCGGCAGTAGTGCATTTAATTAATTTACATTTTATTTATGTTAATGACATCATGAATATGCCATGAAAGTGTTTTAATAACGCCGACAGTTTTTGTTATGTGTGTGGGGAATTAACTTTTACATCTCAGCGTCGAAAATGTACGCCATTAATTAAACAACGGTATTTAGATTATTTTGGATTGCCTGTGCCACATCAAGATAGATCCTGGGCTCCACATGTATGTTGTGTAACATGCATGAGACTTTTATTAGGTTGGGCTAAGCAACATAGACATAGGCTAGAGAACATAGACATTTACCCATTGTTATACTAATGATTTGAATTACAAAAGATCATAAAAGTGATTGTATTTTGTTGTTTAACTGAAACAAAAGGTATTACTACCAAGTCTAAACACACTATCCCGTATCCAAACGGTAAGTCGGCCGTCAGACCAATCTTACACAGTGCTGAACTGTCTGTTCCAAAGCCTCCAAATCAACCAGAAAGTCAAGATTCTGTTTCTAGTGCGGAATTTGTTCTCAGTCAGCAAAAAAGTGACTCAAGTTATGAACCGTCAACTTCAGAAGAGAAGCCTCATTTATTGACACAAAGTGATTTAAATGATTTAGTACGTGATTTGAATCTATCAAAAAAAGAGGCTGAACTTGTGGGGTCTAGATTAAATGACTAGAATTTACTTTGTTCTGATACGAAAATTACATATTTGCGACATCGGGACGATGAAATAAAACCTTAATTTTCTAAAGCAGATGATTTAGTTTGTTAATAATAATGTTCCTGTTGTGTTGAATTTATTAAATTTTGAATATGATCCAAGTCACTGGCGATTGTTCATTGACTCTTCAAAATCAAGTTTGAAAGCTGTGTGATTGCATAATGGAAAAAAGCTCCCTTTAGTACCCGTTGCTCATAGCTCTAATATGAAAAAGACCTATGAAAATACGAGATTTCTACTTGAAAAAATTAAAGTCATTGCTCTTTTGCTTGGGCTACAACTAGGTTATACAAAATTTTGCTGTTTTATTTGGGAATGGGACAGTAGAGACAGAAAAAATCACTACGTAAAGAAAATGTGGCCCAAACGTGAATCACTTATTCTAGGCCTTAAAAATGTTAAGAATGATTTTTTAGTGAACCCTAATGACATATTTTTACCACCGTTGCATATAAAACTCGATTTGATAAAAAATTTTGTAAAGGCTTTGCCCAAAGATGGCACTGGATTTTTATACCTAAAAGAAAAATTCCCCAAACTCAGCGAATCCAAAATTAAAGAGGGAGTATTCGTAGGCCCTCAAATAGGGGAACTGTTAAAAGATAAGGATTTTGAAGAAAAATTGAATGATCAAGAAAAACTTGCCTGGAAAAGTTTTGTGAACGTTGTTCAAAATTTTCTAGGAAACTATAAAGCGGAAAATTACCAAGAACTAATAAATGAGCTTTTATGTTATATATAAAGCTTTAGGGTGTCATATGTCTTTAGAAATACATATGCTGGACTCTCATTTGGATTTCTTTCCAGAAAATTTAGATGCTGTGAGTGATGAACAAGGCGAGAGATTTCATCAGGACATTTCCTTAAGGGAAAAGCTTACAAGGGAAATGGAGTCCAGGAATGTTAGCAGATTTTTGTTGGAAACTTAAAAGAGACCTACCAGAAGCTAAATATTATCGAAAACGATCATTTTTTATTGTACATTAAAAAAAATGTCGTTAAGAGTAATTAATTTTCCTACTTTTTACAAAAATATATGTTTTGATATCACAAGGATACCTATACCAATTTTTTTTCATTGACATATTATTGCTTGGTGACCCCAATATATTCAAAATTTGATATGAGTTTTTGTGTGACAAAAAAAGTTTAAATTTCGTTAACCAGTGTAATTACTGAGAAGCGTTGTTACCAATTATTCACCAGATTTTAAAGAATCATTTCTTTCATTGGTTTCATTTTCAATATTTAAAGTTAACACTATATTCATGCGTACTTTTATTTATATATTTTCAATAAATATAGCTTTCGTAAAAAAATGATTCCAGTACCTTTTTGGCATTCCTGCTCGCTAAAAATTTCAAATTTTGAAACATGGCTCGAACTATCAAGGATCTCGGCCATTCCTGGTCTAAAGTACAAATATCACTCTCATTGTTGTTAGAGTGAGCCGCCAAGCATTATTGAATTTTCGAGAAGATAGTGAGTCATTAATTTCAAAACTATGCATTTTCAACGGTGCCACCAGAGCGGAGCAACTTTTAAATAAAATAGTCGGAAGACCATCAAATCACATGGTGAAAATATTTTTAGAGGTCTGCTCTTACGTATGTATATATATATGTATATAAGCGACACTATCTACGAGGCTTTCAGGCTTTTTAGTACAATAACTTTTGTTTAATTTGAGTTGTTTTATGAAAAAGTAAAATAAACAGAGTTAATATAAAAACGAATTACAAATGTTGGGCCAATTAAATTAGATTAGATTTAAAATATTGTTGACCTTTAGAAAATTGTACACTTGCCGAGTATTATTAGAGCTAGGTGGTGATAATGCTGTGTTTAGATTAATGTTGTCAGAGCACTGATATTCGATTGTTTTCGGGCATTGAGTGATCAGGTGTTGTACTGTGTTTAGTCCGCCGCACAAGGGACAGCAGTATGGATTTTTCCTAGTGAGCAGGTGAGAGTAGGTAATTATCGTATGGCCAAGCCTTAATCGAACGTAAGGCTTTAGGCCGTTTGCAGACAAACTTGTACGATAGCATGGTGACAATCTTTTTGGGTTTAAATTGTGGTAATGATGACTCTGCGTTTTCCAATCGTCTAGTTCTTCAAGGGTTCTTTTCTTTTAATGAAGTGGTAGAGATCAGTTCTGCTAAAACACTTAAGGATTAGAGCGGGGGATTTAATAACTCGTTTGGCAGTATTATCGGATCCACATAATCTTAATTTTGTGGCATGTAGTAATCAGTGAATTCCTAATGAATGTGATAGTTCTATTTGAATTGTTTGGAGATTTCATTGCTGTCGGTACATATCATATATTTTCCTTTATTCTTCTTTGCGTATTTGAGGGCTAGTTCGGTTGCTAAAGCTAGAGAAACCATTGGGTTATTGTGTCTCCGTTTTTGTTGGTGACAGCCAAAGCAGCCAAGGATTTCCACCCTGAAGCATTGTAATGAGCAAAAGTCTCTAGGAGTTCTGATTGAAAAGTCAAGTTTGGCGTATTTTCCTTAGACCGACTAAGTAAGGCGTCTTCGAATGATTTCGCGTTTATGTGCCAAGTGGGAAAAGTTTCAATAACCCCCTCAAATTAAATAATCCCCGTGCAACTAAACCAATTTTCCCAACCGACTCTCCTTGCTAAAGTATCTGAACCTTTGTGCGTCTAAGAATTGGACATTCAATTTGCACTCATAGCCATTTAATAAATGGGGCCTCGAAGCCGCCATGATCATACTGCAGTAGACCAGATTTATCAGTGCAGCATCTCCTAGACAAATGCCCTGGCCTGGTACTGTAATGCCGTAAAGCCCTCTACGGTGGCTACCTCTAACTTTACTCGGCGACTATAGCGCAAGTGATTGTAAAAATTTTGCTTACTCTAACCGTCTAACAAAAACGCGCATTTCGAATGTAAAAAAACATGAAACACTAAATATTAAATAGAAAAAACTCACATGCGCTTTGCCTTTAAATTTGCTGAAGGGTCGCATGTTTGTATATAAGCTTCCTAGAATCGCATTTACTTACGTAAGTTGCATGTAAATAGAAACTTTTTGTCGAAAACTTCATGCAACACTAACTGGTGCACTTCAGTTTTTATTGCCACAACGCGTTGTCGGCAAGTTGTCAGGCATTCAATAGTTACCTACCAGTTGCATGCAGCATGCATCCACACATATACATACATACGTGCGCCAAGCGCTTCCCGACAACTATGGCTGTAGGTGCTTTTTTCGCAACTTGCAACGTGTAGCCGTCACGTCGCACGTTGCCAACAACGCGTTGATTATGCGCAATTTTTTTCCGTGCCCTGCAACCAGCCGTATCGCAATGGCAAATATTCGATTTTTCAGATTTTTCTATTACGTTTTGTTTTCATTATTTCACGTTCACATTTCTTTTAAATTCTACGCCCACTATTTGCTTGACGCTCTAGATTTTTTTGCCATGTCACTGACAAGTTGTTCCTGGTAAAGTTGCAGCATGCAGAACGCAACTTAGCGGAACACTGCACAGCGCTGCGAAAAGCAGAAAAAATGTGATTGCTTTGAATCTGCTGGGTAAACTCTCAATGCAATGAAATTCAAGTCAGCTCGGTCAACTCGAATTGCATGTTCATCTGTCAGATGAGAGTGACGTTTCTATTTTTAGCTACTGTGGTTGTTTCCAGTGTTTTTGTTGGCACTACTTTTGTTGTTATTGTTGCCTTGCAGTTATTGCATTACGCTTTTTAGCCTTTATTATAAATTTTGCAAGCTATGCTCACATCAAATATGATATTTCTATGCATAATTAGTGTTGAATATGGATTTGAGTTACTCATACGCCGTGTAGGACGCATGGGGAATAATCCGTACTGCAAATAATAAGTCGATCAGCACAAAAATTATACTGCGGGCAAAGAAGTAAATTATTTTATCGTTAGCTGGCTGTAGTGATCGATATCTGGAAAAGTATCGATTTAACAATTTAAAGTTTATGCTCGCCTTCAAGGTGACATTTCCCACTAAAAACATAGTTTTGCTGCTCTTTGTTTGTTCCATTCTGCTGTGTGTTACAGGGTTTCAACAATGGAAGTCAACTTAGAAAAAGTTCAGTTAGTTAGACTCGCAGAGGAGCTATTGATCGACCACGAAACAGTTTCAAACCATTTTCGCAAAAATGTTATGTAAAAATAATGGATATCTTGTGGCACTGGTGGCTAAGTCACTTGAATAGGAAAATGAGACCCAAAGGTAACGCTTTTTCTGGTGTAGGTAAGGCAAAGTACAGGGTGGGCCATATAGCGTTTGCTTTTTGAACGACCTATTTTTTTGAGAATGGTAACACAAATGACATGTCAAATGTGTTCATAATTTTCTTAAAGGTTTGAAATGGGACGCTATACGCTTGAAAAAAATTGGGATATATTGAAAACCTATTTCCAAAGTGGTAAGTCTTCTTCTTCTTTTCTGATTTCCACATCGGTGGCTACATCAATAAGCAAAATTGTCGGATTTGAGGCTCAGAAAATCCACACATTACTGTAGAGAAGCAAATGCATTCACAACGAGTCACTGTTTGGTGCGGTTTTTGGTCTGGCGGCATCATCGGGACATTTTTTTTCGAAAATGATCGAGGAGCCGCGGTTACAGTAAATGGCGAGCGTTACTGTGACATGCTCAACGAGTTGTTTCCAAAAATTGAAGAGGATGACATGGATGACATTTGGTTTCAACAAGATGGTGCAACTTGTCACACTGCCAAAGTTACACTCGTACTTTTGGCTACCGTTTTTGAAAACCGAATAATCAGCCGAAATTCCAATATCAATTGGCCGCCTCGGAGCTGTCAGGCGTTGGATTATTTTTTGTGGGGAGCCGTTAAGGACAAATGCTATGCGAACCCTCCAGAGACGATTGATGCTTTAAAACACGAAATCGAAGTTGACATTCATGAAATTGGAGCCCAAACAATCGAAAATGTGTTTAAAAATTGGGTTGATTGAATGGCCTACTGTAAAGCCAGTCGAGGCAGACATTTGAACGATATTATTTTTCATTCATAAATGACAATGTTCAATCTTCAAAATAAAAAAAAAAGTTTGAAAAAATATTGATTAGTTTTTTTTTTTTATAGCCGATTCAAAAAGCAAATTTTACATGGTCCACCCGCTATTATGGTTTTATTTGGGCCACTTTCAGTAGTTGCTGACTTTCTTACGGTAGATTTTTTTTTTGTGGATTAACCAAAAGGGCACTCTCTTATAGTATAAGTCAGGTGTAATTACTTACTCTCAAACCAATTAATTCAAACGGATACAATTTCTGAAGCGCAAAATATCTTTCCTATTGACTCTGGATGCTAATTACAAACATTTGTTGGCAACCTTTCCCATCAACACACGTGGAATATTGTACCTATATTTGCAGAGAGAGCGTGCGGATATACAGAATGCAGAGCTGTAGTCAACGTCATACAGTTAACCAGCTCCCAGCGATTTTGCAGAAACTAGCTGATTGGCTGATGTAATCGGGGTCATGACGGCGGTTTATCTACGAAACAACTGAGATTGTGTTCGTGATATAAAAAAAAAAATTAACGAATCCTTCGCTCATATTGCTTCTTTGCCATCTGAACAACGACTGATTTGACTAGTGCCTGAGCATGTGTTTGGACGAATGTGTGAATACGTGTGGGGTGAGCGCGCAAAATTCTGCTGTCGATTACCCGAAGACTTCGTAGCCCCAGTTACTCTCACAATTCAGCTTCGGAAGACGAAACCTGGACGAAACTTTGTTGTACATGAAAGCTTCGCATATGTTTTTCTTGCGACTAAATTAATTTTACCTTTAAAGCCAAAATTCTATCCCACGCAAAATCTTCTTAACAAAAACGCATTTGACTTCCAACAATTCATGTGAAATTTAAAAATAACAAACGTCGAGCGAACTTCATAGACATTCTATTCACAAGAGCAGCTTCTTCTACGTATCACAAAATTGTAAATGCACAAACTTTTTTCAGTCTAATGGCAGCAAAGAAACCATAATAGTTCCGCAATGTTGAAAGCAACAAGTGGCCGAGGGAGGTAACGCATGTGGGTAATATTATTCTATGCTCGCACATAAAAAAACAAAGTGTTTCAAATAGAGTTTAAGTGCACCTTGCGTGATGGACTTTTATGTTTTTCGCTACCTACTCATACATAAACATTCATATACATGTATGTATGTATATGTACGCAACATTGCTGAAAAATTTTAACTAACAGCTGTCGGTAAGCAATTTTCTGTGCAGCACAGTGTTTTTTGAAAATAAAACTTTTACTAATTTAGTAATTTACTAGTACTACAGAGTTGGGCTATATTTTCCAGCCTAGATGATCGTCCGCTTGAAAAAATTTCAAAGGGCGAATCTTGACTTCAGCAGGCCAAATCGACAAAATAAAAATTTGGTCAAATAATGATTGCGGCACACCTAGCTTATAATATTTTTTTTTTTCACTATATATATCGGTATCCTTTTTTATCAATTTAAAACCTAAAATTTGATTTTTATCATTTCTTGGGGGTTTTAGCAACATAAGAAATAATATTGTCGTAATAAAAGATTTAAAGGACGCAAGATGTAGCCACTTATTCGTAGCTACTACATCCAGCTCAATACTTGAATTAAGATCAATCACTACATCTCGTTATCTGTTATTATTTATACACCTTCGCCCTTGTATGGCTGCGAACAAAGATTGAGTATTCATTTGATCGCGAAGTACTGAAACAGTACTTAGATTAACTCCCGCAGTCGACATGTTGGTGTGAGAAGCAGCAGCATCAGCATGAGTTAATAAAGCAGTGATAGTGGGCGCAGTTGATGTCTTGATATTAGTAGCGGCAGCAGCAGCATAACTGAGAGAAGCAGTAGATGCAGAAGTCGGCGTCGTTACACTAACACCAGTGGTTGATGATCTTCTTAGTAACTCTGCCGCTTTCTTGGCGTCTCTTAACACAGCAGCAGAAGTATGAGTATTAGTGTAGTTAAAAACACTAGAAGCAGCAGTAGAAATGCCCGAACTCAAAGTGGGAGAAGTATTAACATAGGAATATGGGAAGTGACGCAGATAAAAAGAGAGCAGCGTCGTGATATATAATGAAAAGGGCGAGTAGCTACACATAATTGGTTTCTGAGTGTGTTATAGCTACTCAACTTGACCACAGAGGTTTTAACAAAGGCAAGCAGGTTTTTGACCTCTACAATGAGAAGAGTAAGTTTTTCTGCAGGTGTTTGTTATTACCATGCAAAGTGGAGAGCAAGTTAATCAAGCGGGAATTCTCAGCACAAAGATAATTAATCGAAATACTCATAGGTTACAGAGATACTTCCTCTTAACTCCTGATATTAGTTGATAGTTCAGTCGGCTTCATAAGGGCAAGAGGTTTTGTATTTGCTTGAATTGAAGAAATTGGCTTGGCAGTGTTTGCGACTTCTAGAGAAAGCATACAGTATTCTCTACAACAGCTGGTGGGGAGACGAACGGTTTAAATTTCACCGAGCAGTAGAGCAAACTTTGCAGAAACAATTTTTGTTCTCTCGAAAAACCAAAAATAAAAACATTGGAAATTTTAAATTTGTCTTCACCCCATGATGGAAAGAATAATGGGATGGCGCCTATAGTGATACCGTTACTTTGCGCTCAGCTAATTTAACAATGAGTTCCATCGTTTTAGCACCAGTATGGCCAGATTACCATTTTCGTAACTTAATTTAGCATTTTTCTTTGTTATTTAGCCTCGGAGTACTAGAGAAATTTTTCTGTTCTAGTTAAAAGTAATGTTTATAATTTTGTAAAACATACATTTCTTTAAATTAGTTCAATAATTCCCTCAGTTTTATTTAGCTTTACTTTTTTTTGACATCTGGTGCCATTGCCCGCGATTGCAGGTGTTGTTGGTATTCTTCTGCTTTCGGCAGTCAAATCTCTCTTTCGCTACAGCAGTGTTGCCTAGTTTTGGATATAAAAACGCAGTAAAATGCCCTTTCGAAGAAAATAAATTAACAAATTTTTATTGAATTACTTAAAGAACTTTGTATACGTGACAAATCGTCTTGAAAATGTGCGTTTTTTTAAATAAATATTTTATAGTTATGTACATTTTATTTTATGAATTTTTTTTTTAAGAGAAACTCTTTTGTTAAGAGAACGACTTTTTTGGTATATTTGAGGTTATGTAACAAGATAAGGTACTCTTTTTGTAAAAATGTCAATATGGTTTCTTCACTATTTTCAGGTATTTTTTTGCTTATTTTTACTATGAATACACCTCTTGATGCCCTATGCCCCACTAAGGATTGAGGACGGGCGAAACGATTGCACCTCTATGGTTTTAATTCGCAATAAAAAAATTCGGACGCTTTTTAAAATATGTAAAAAGATTTTCAATCTTAAGAAGAGTTGAGAGAAAAAGATTTAATATTCTTGCATAACCTTAAATAGAACCACAAATGAAATTTACACTTTCAAATTATCGAATTTTATAAGAGTCCAAAAATTTTCATTAGCAATAAAATCTTCTCAGAGTGACCTTTTTTAACCTTCTTTTGTATAATAATACAGTTTTTTTTTGACTTAAAGTTTCGGTAGCTTTAAATTAAAAAAAAAGAAAAAAATACGAAACTTCAAAATTTTCGCATTTTGGGTATAAAAAAGCACTAAATTTATTGTGAAGAGCAAATGGTTGGCAACACTGCACAGCTTGGAAAAACGTGACGTCACGCCGTCTTGATGGGCGTAATCTTCTTTCTATTATTCTTTGTCTTCACCCTACTTACTTCTCTCTCTACTCTCTCTACTGTTACTTCTCTCTACAACATTTACCTAATAAAGTACATTTTTTAACAGTTGCGTTGTTCATCGTTTTCCCTCATTTCTTATTAATCGCATACGATTCCGTCTGGAAATAAAAATAAAATCTGCTTTAATACTCATTTTTTCCAATATGCACCATTGCCGCAACTTAATTTGCTTAATCTCTTTAAATATCCCAAGCTGCTCCCTGCTCAGGTGTCACTCGGCTCATTTGGCCCATTGCTCTTTGCTCGTAATAAATAATTAGTCAGCTGTTTACTCGTATTTTACTTTTTTCTGTTGTTGTCCCATTAACTTTGCAAATGATTAAATTTGACATTTGCATGCGATCCGATTAACAAAAGCTTCAACGCCTGCCATTTGTTAATTTAATTACTGCATTGGTTGTGCAATTACGATCAATGTACTTGTGTGCGTGTGTGCGTGTGTGCTTGTGTATGTATGTATGTATTTAATGTCCCCTATAATCTAATGAACACTGGTTGTGTTGTTATGGTTTTGTATTAAAATCAGCATATAATTAGCGCCCTCGCCTCTACAATCACGTAAAAGTAGCCGGACACAATGGAAATATGTCAATGGCATGCGGGAGCATTTTTGTTTGCTTCTTTTGCCTATTTCTACCTTGACACAGTTGGTGTATTTCCAAACACATGCCGTTAAAATAATAAATACGAAAAAATGCTCTTTAGAATAAATGCAAATACGATGCAAAACAAACGAAACGAAGCTCTAAGACGTAAAATAATTTTTTTTTTTTTTAATATTGGGATAGGTTGGCGTTTAAACAACTCATAAGGTTTGCTAGCGCTCACCAGTGAGAGATGCCGCTAATAGGCTTTTGATAAAGAGCTACTCTTATGAAGAGAGGAGCTTAAAGCTGCGGAGAAGTTTCAGGTTGAGAAGCAGGCTTAGTGTGCCGCTGCTATGGCGCGTATAGACATCCGTCGATGGTGTGAAAAGAGAGTATTTGGAGTGAGAGAGACTCCTTGGTGTGTGTGTGTACTGAGTGGGTGAGACAACAGCCCCAAGCAGCATCTAAAAATAACCAGTAGCAAGGCAATGATAGTGAATAACGCACTCATGCGTATGCTACCAAACGTTGGTGGACCCTAAGAAAGTAGAAGAAAGATTCTTTCAATGGCTATTCTCCTATACGCCGCCCCAGTATGCGCAGGAGGACGAACGAGACTTTCAAAGGAGGTACTGCAAGCTAACAGACTTAGCGCGCTCAGAGTAGTATGAGCGTACAAAACAATGTCTGATGATGTTATCTGTTTTATAGCGAGAAAGTTCTCCTCGATACACGAGCAGAAGAACTTAAGGCATTGTATCACTCACGTGGGCACAAACCAACATCTGAAGATAAAATAACCGGGTGCGAACGTACGATAACAAAGTGGTAAAATAGATGGAATCACTCCTCCAAAGGTCGATGGACGTATAAGTTGCTCACCAAACTAGTTGAATGGATAAGCAGAAAGCATGGCGAAACGGGTTACTATATAACGCAAATCCTCAGCGGACATCGTGGCTTTCTTGTGTACCTCCAGTGTTTTAATCTAGCAGATAATTCGAACTACCCAGAGTGCCACAGCGAAGATCAGAGTGCAGAACACGTAAATTTTCACGGCGCCAGACTTTATGAAGGCCGCTTCGAGCTCGCAAAAGTTCTCGGCGTCTTCCCCACACCAGATAACCTTGTAACACAAATGCACGAAACTCGAAATGGGAAGCAGTAAAACAGCTTGCAGCAAGGATATTAACAAAACTGCGAAACTTAGAATGGGAACAAAAGAAGGGAAACAAAGCGAACCTGACCGATCTAGAATACCCAACAGATGCCCAGATGCGTCGCCCAAAGAAGCCATTTTGAAACAGATCTCCTGTGGAGATGACAGTATTCACGAATAGACGACAAGCACGAACGCATGACGTAAAGCCTCAAAACAAACCCAAATAGACGACAAGTCGACATCGAGTAACGATATTGCAATTTCCTGATGCCCCATTGGATGCTATCGATAGCGTATAAACCCAATGCGCAATTAAGAGAGGAGCTTGGACGCAGTTACCTGGTGTCTCTATAAGGCATAAACACGGCTCCACCTTGATGAAATTGCTTTTAGCAGTTCCAAGGTGGAATCAGCCAAGAGGACAGGGATGTCATAGGGTTAGTGGGAGCAAGCCCCACATAGCACTTGTATGACGGCAACATTGATGATGTTTCTGACATTTTCAAAAATGCAAAAAAAAAAAAAAACTGTCCCGATAGTCGAGTACATTCGGCACGTTTCATTTGTCGATACTCCTGGGATGCTTCCTTAGAGCACAGGGACCTCTTAAAGTGTTTTTGCCCAAAGGACATGAGCCCATAAGTGAGGAATGTGTTTGTTGGTCGCCAAGGGCGGACTGGTTGTATAGCCTATATGACTGCCCGATGCTCTCAGGTATTAGAAATCTTGGTAGTTTGGCAATTGGTTAGGCCGATGGACGGTATCATGCCAGTGGTGTAGTATACACTCGACAGAATGTCGTAATGTTAGATCAGCATGCGCGTGAAGCGTTTAAGCAGCGAAGACTTTTGGGGCGTTCAGTAGATTAGTTAGGAGTTGAGCTTAGTCAGGGTTGTATGCATTTTGAGTGGGTATTTGCACCTTGATCACCAGTCCGGTGCTGTAAAGAAACCCAACTGATAGTTTTTTCGACTCCGAAGTCTGACCGAAGACTTAAATCTGGACCACGCGAAGTGCGCTCCGACCATTTCCGAAAAATGGCCTCACGGGGAATATCGTAGTCATCATCACAAGCACCTAGAGTTTCTGTGTGGAACATAAGGCCAAAGAGTATCGTAGTCGCTGTCAAATGTTGTTGACATCCAAATGCGGGTCGATCCCTTTAGACTCAATGTGGAGTTACTTTTTCAACTGGATGCCGAACCCAACACACGGCAAATGTTTAAATAGGCCCCGAACCCCACCAAAGTGATTGGTCTGCCCATTTCACACTACCAATTGAAACCGCAAATGCTTTCATCGGCCTTAAAAACCATGTAGTTCTACCTTTTCCAAACTGGATGAAGTACCAAATCGAATGGATGTAAACGAGGACGGTAAACGAGGAAAAAACGAAGTACCTCCTGGCATCAAACAAACGGTCAGCATCCACTGTTGGCAGTTATGATTTAGAGGTTGTGGGAGGCTTCCTTTTATTTAGGCACCAGCATTAATACCGATAATAATGTCAGCCTTGAAATCCAACGTAGAATCTCTGTTGCCAACAAGTGCTACTTTGGACTAAGTAGGCAACTGAGCAGTAAACTCCTCTCTCGACGAACAAAACTAACACTTTACAAAACTCTCATCATGCCCGTCCTAACGTATGGCGCAGAAGCTCGGCCGATGGCAATATCCCATGAGACGTCGCCTAGAGTGCTTGAGAGAAAGGTTCTGCAGAAATTTTTAGACCTTTGCACGTTGGCAACGGCGAATATCGCAGGCGATGAACGTATGTATGAGCTTTACAACGACACAGACATAGCGCAGCGAATGAAGATCCAGCGGCTTCATTGGCTGAGTCATGTCATCCGAATGGATACAAACGAAAAAGAAGATCAACCCATTAAATTCATTCGCTATGCTTTTGAGCACAGAGTGGTAAGACTGATATCGTTAGGGTGTAGGGTATTATTTGAGTTTCAGAATGTGTTCCTAATGGGAAGTGTTTCAAGTGGGCTCATGTAAAGAGTGCTCCTCTTAGAACGAGACTTGTTGCATACTTGGCGGTGGGAATGAATTCAAGCGGAAAGTAAAACTTAGTTGATTGGTTGCACCCATAAGGTATGTACGCGTATTGCAAAAATCTTTTTAAAAATGAAACACAATGACTTTATAAATGTGGTTGTTGCCCATCTAATGAGAGCACTTCTAGAGTCAAGGTTAACAGGCATTCAAAGTTTCATTTAAATATCTTAATTTTACTGGAGTTAAGGTTTGGGTTAGCGAGGTTGCCTGTCCAAGACAAGCCACTGTCAAAGACAAGCCACTCGTTGGCTCTAAGGCCCATTGTGATACCTGAATTTAATTTCCATTCCCTAACTAAGTTGCTTAAACAACTTAGATATTTAAAAAAAAGGTAATTAGTCCCTCCAGTGAGACGTTTTGCAAAATTTCCCAGGTCATCAAAACAATAATTGCTGAGATATTTGGCACGGCTTCTTTCAAGTGTTGGATATTCACAAAGGAGGAGTTGTACCGACTCAATTTTTTCTTCATCTACAGGGCTGCCCATATTCGATGGACCCATCTGGCAACCCTGTATCTTTTGACAGAGACGTCAGATCGCTTAAAGACATACCGCGTTGGAAGCGTCAGTCCAAGCAGATTTTTACCATGTAACAGTGCACGCCACGCGAGCGCTCCCAAATTGTTGAAATTTACATTCAACAAAAGAAGTCAATTGAGAAAACTCAACGTGCGTATAAAAAATTAAATAATATAAAAGAGCGCCTTCTAAGAGCACCATTAAACGTTTGTACGAAAGTTTTTCTACTGGTCGACGCTCTCTCTAATCCAAAGAGGCCAAATCAAAACCGACCAAGGCCATCGGATGAGAATATTGCTCTTGTACCGGCCAGTGTTGAGATGTCGCCAAGGACATCCCCAATCTCAGCAGTTGGGCATTGCTCGGACCACTTTACAATGAATTATCCGCATTGATTTGCATTTATTCCCGTATAAGATTAAATTGACCCAAAGATTGTTGCCTGCGGACAAGTCTCGTCGATTGGAATCTGTCAAAAGATATAGGGTTGCCAGATGGGTCCATCGAATATGGGCAACCCTGCATACAACTTCCGCAGAAGTCATTGTGAAGTGCACCCAATCTACTGCCTAGGCTGCCAATAGGGATTATAACCATTATAACCCATTATAACACCTGGGAAGACTCTCGTAGTTGATCTGTTGAACCCAAGCAGAAATTTTGTCCTTTCAAGATTCAGCTTCAGCAAGAGCGTTTTGAAGACCCCTCAGAGACCACCTTTTATTGATTTTCGGGATTACGCTCAGCTCAATCACAGTGTACAGTTCGTTTAGAGGAATTCGTATAGTAGTAGCCCGGTGTGACGCGCTCAAAAAATCGAATTTTTTTTTTAACATTTTTCGGAAGAAAAACATCTTAAAAATATACTATAAAAATTTGAGACAGAAATTTTAATTATTTTAAAGTTATAGCTAAAATAAGAGAGTGCGGCGTAGTTTGTATAAAAGCGTGTGACAAACCAGCAGCAGCTGCTGTCGAAACTTTAAACGCGTTTTTCTAAAAACCATGTTTTCGAAATTTCGGGGAATGACTGACACAAAACTATTCAACCGATTTGGCTAAAAATTTAACCCGTTATTCAAGACACACATATCTAGATCCCGGACCTTTAACACATTTAATTTTTTAATAATGAACTATTTAATTCAAACAATTTATGAAGAAAAGAAATTAGATTTTGAGAACTTTTCTCACAAGTCCGCCATTTTGTTTTTGTTTTTTTGTTTTTATGTATATTTCAGGGTCGGGACCTAAAATAAAGTCTACAGAATAATAACCTCTTTGAAGTTTTTATTTCAGATGACTTTGGAAGGCTGTGTGTTTTTTTTTATATACTTCAAAACACCAATAAAAACATGTAAAAACTTTAAAACGATCGCATTTTATTTTCTTTTTAAAAAAGATTCATGAAAAAACGTCGAAATTTACCTATGTCCTCTGCCACTCGCTGAAGGCCAAGCTCTGAGACTTTCCTCGCACACTGATCCGCTCTTTCATTTCTCTCCACTCCAGAGAGGCCGGGGTGTTGTGTTGTTGTATAAACGAGAGCCACCTCCTAACTCCATGCATTAATTTATTAATCGATTCCTTTCGCAATTTCGAAATCTGTTGACCGTGTACGCATTCACATTTCCCACGAATTCGTACTTCACAAGGAAAAGTCATTTTTCATGAAGCTCCTTCAAATATAATCCACAATTTCCCGCATGTATGTATGTACAAATATACATACAGCCATATAAATATGTATACGAATATGCAGGTACTTAAGCTAATACTCATTTCGAAAACAAAGTTAATTAAGTGCGATGCCTTGTTGCTTAATATCGCTGCAACACTTTACACTTCTGCAGAATTTCTTACAAACATACACATCATGAAATCATTAACATTTCCGTCGAAAGCGATCATAAAATTACCAGTATTTACTTATATACAGGCCTGCCTATGTGCAGTTGAAAGTAAGTGTCTGTGTGAATGTACTCGTATGCGTGCAAAGTTCAAACATCCTTTACAGTTCGTTAAGCCACAGCAAGAGCAAGGCGAAATAGTAGGAAATGAAGAGGTAAGTCGCGTGCTACAGCCGCTTTAAAATACCTGCTGTTGGAAGCAAGAAAATGAGAGTGCCTATGTTGAATCACTTTTTCCATTTCTTGTCTGTAGAAATTATTTGCTCAATGGTCACCCAGTTTATAAGAAGGCCATCAAAGCCGGGGATTTGGTAGGTCATATTTTGTGAAATACTGATAGCAGCAGGTATTTCTTAAACAAAAATTGCTGTAATAACGGGTGAAAATCCTTTTTCCAATGGGGTTTTTTCTTTTGTGAAAGATCACGTGTGACCACTGTCAAGGTTAGGTTAGGTTAGGTTGAAGCGAATGTCCACTGTAGGAAACACTCAGGCTCATGGCCCATTGTGATGCCGCGTTTTCGAAAGATCCATAATTTCGACAGAGCCGAGGTCTTCTAATTCGTTAAGGAAATGTCCGCCCGAAATGGCGAGTCTACGTCTGGATAGAGCAGGACAGTGATACAGAAGGTGTGGGATCGTCTCTTCCTCTTCCTAGACAACTTCTATAGAAGTGCCCCCATTCTCTGGGCGTGTCTACCTATTAGGCAGTGCCCCATAATAACTGAAACCAGTGTGTTAAGACTGGCTTATCTCTTCTTAGTAGAAGTTCTGTGCGTTTAGCATTGAGATTCGGCCACATCTGTCGGACTATTTTGCAAATGGCTTCATTACGCCATCTTTCATTCGCTACTCTTACAATTTACTTGCGGATATGTAGTCTACTTGTTTGCAAGGGTACGCCTATATCATTCTCTATGTACTCATCAGTCAGTTTGGTACCGATTTTTGCTAGTTCATCGGCTCTGCAGTTCCTCTCAATGTCGCAATGGCCGGGAACCCATGCTATCACTAGGTGAAATTACTCAGCCATCTCGTTAAGAGATGCGCGGCATTTCATGGCTACCTTGGAGGTTGTCGATTGCTGAGTGACTACTGTCAAACTAAATGCATAATGTTTTTCAGTATTTATTGAAATTTCATATGGGGAACATACGCCTCAACAGCGTTTACAAATCGTGCAATTGTAATATTACGAAAATCGATGCTCTGTAAAAAGTGTTCATCGCGCGCTCAGGCCAACTTATGGTGCATCGGAAAAATTTAGAATAATTTTAAATTATTGGCTGATACTCTACCGATTATATCACGTACAGCTCGAAGTGAAGAGAACATTCTGCCTGTAAATGAGAGTTTTGCCAAATACCCAGAAAAATAGCTTCGGCGCCGATCTTACGAACTTATCCCATCTTATGCCACTACTTGGGCAATTTTCGGCAAAAATCTTGGATTGAAAACATACATATAAAATAAGCTAGTCCAAGATATGAAGTCGGCCAAGCTTCCAAACCGTCTTACTTTCTGGCGTTGGGCTCTTCAAAAACTCTCCGAAAATCCGTATTTTGGGACCCGAATTTGATTCCGCGATGAGGCCCATTTTTTTGCTTAATGGCTATGTCAGTAAGCAAAATTGTCGTATTTGGTTTCGTCAAGACGACGCTACTTGCCATACAGCCCGTAGAATAACGGATTTACTTCGTCGTCGTTTGGGTGTGCAATTTATCTCTCGTATCGGACCAGTGGATTGGCCACCAAGATCGTGTGATTTCACACCTTTGGACCTTCATTTGTAGAGTTATGTAAAGTCTAAATGCTTTGTGAATAAGCTAGTTTCAATTGAGGCATTAGAAGCTAACTTTACTAAAGTTATTTACGAGATACCGACCGAAGTCCACCAGCAAGTCAATCAAAATTGGTGTTCACGCCTGACCGAACTACGACGCAGTTGCGGCCAGCATTTAAAAGGGATTGTCTTTAAAAAATAAATGTCCTGAATGGTTCTACACAAAAGTAGTAAAGATTGCTCAATCAGTTTCAATTTTTGTTGTGCTATTTCAATTTGAAATCCGATACATCTAAATTAGTCACGCTTTGGTTTCTTCGGGCGGCCACTGCGCAGTTTTTTCTGATAGAACCAATACTTTTGAACTATTTTTAAAAATGGTCTTTACTGTTGATCAACTCAAACTTAAAATTTTTTGATTTATTGTATATATCGGCAAGTGACTCCATAGCATGAAATATTTTCTACAAATAGTACCCAAACTAGTGCAGGCTAGGGCGCTATACGCTTGAACAAAATTGGGAAATATTGAAAACCTATTTCCAAAGTGGTGAGTCTTCTTCTTCTTTTCTGATTTTTACATCGGTGGCTACGTCAATAAGCAAAATTGTCGGATTTGGGTCTCAGAAAATCCACACGTTACTGTAGAGAAGCAAATGCATCCACAACGAGGCACTGTTTGGTGCGGTTTTTGGTCTGGCCGCATCATCGGGACATTTTTTTTCGAAAATGAGCGATGCGCCGCGGTTACAGTAAATGGCGAGCGTTACCGTGACATGCTCAACGAATTGTTTCCAAAAATTGAGGAGGATGACATGGACGACATTGGGTTTCAACAGGACGGTGCAAGTTGTCACACCGCCAAAGTTACACTCGAACTTTTGGCTACCGTTTTTGAAAACCGAATATTCAGCCGAAATTCCGGTATCAATTGACCGCCTCGGAGCTGTGACTTAAGCCCGTCGAACTATTTTTTGTGGGAAGCCATTAAGGACAAATGCTATGCGAACCCTCCAGAGACGATTGATGCTTTAAAACACGTAATCGAAGTTGCCATTCATGAAATTGGAGCTCAAACAATCGAAAATGTGCTTAAAAATTGGGTTGATCGAATGGCCCACTGTAAAGCCAGTCGTGGCAGTCATTTGAACGATATTATTTTGCATTCATAAATGACAATGTTCAATCTTCAAAATAAAAAAAAAAAGTTTGAAAAAATATTGATTAGTTTTTTTTTTATAGCCGATTCAAAAAGCAAATTTTACATGCCTCATCCTGTACCTTAAACCAACATCGAGATCGGAAAATTTTTTTCAATGTGACCTCTCAAAAAAATAAGCTGTGATCCCTAAAGTAACTTAAACGTATAAACAATATTATTGAATCAATAACTCATAAATTAGTTAAAAGTTGGCCCACCCTATATATTAATCACCTCGAAAAGTATAGGAGGCGGCATAAAGCTATGGGTTCTCGATTTGTGGGTAAGAATCAAGACACACAGCATAATTAGGAGTATGGGCTCAGCCAAGCAACCAACAGAGGATAGAAAAGCCGACTAAGCATCCTGCATTCTTCGCTTGAACTGAATCCTTCGCATACTTGGGTCCTCGCATAAATCTTAAGAAAATATCTGGTGGATAAAGTTTTCACTTACTTCCCGAATAGCAAAATTTTCAATCGACAAACCAGAATTTTGGACGTTTCAATTTTGATAATTTTCTTGCATCTCGACACACTTTCACAGCAATTACAGAAGCAACATTCTCCAGCCACAAGGACTGAAAAAAATATACAATATAAAAAAATAATAAGAATAAAAATACCTATATACCAAGTATTTGTATCACAAAAGTACCCTGCCAGCTGAATTTAATACCAACAATGTATGCCCTTAACTGTAGTAGTATATTTGTTTATGTGTAAGCGCGCCAACGCGCACATCAAAGGATCTCATTACTCTCTGATGTCAACCCATTTTCATGACTCAGTTCGGTTAGCTTTTCAAACAAACGAGCCAACCCTACAGGTACACATACGAGTAGGTGCATAAGTATGAGTTAATATGTGCATATACTATGACTATGTAAGCTTATGTGCACGCGTGTATTTTTTTTTTTTTTTTTTGTTTTTATGTGCCCGTTTGTGTGCTTGGCAAAGTGACTGCATTTGTGGGTGGTGGTGGGCTTGCGTGGGTTCATGTTGTGTATATCCTTATTACTGCAAGATTACTGCATTTGCAAATAGACTCAGCAACAGAGTCATACACACAGGCGGGAAAATTTATAAAGTGAAAATTATTTTTATTTTTTATTTTTTCTATCAGAACTGGTTGGTTGCGTGCTTACAAAGCACTCTGAAAATATTTATAATAAGGTTATTGTTATTTTACAAGGGCGCCAAAATGGAGTTAATGGGGAACACCACTGTGAACGCGTGAAAGTTAAGTGATTTTCATGAATTTTTTTATAAATACGGATGATTATTTGAAGATCGGACAAATTATAATTTATTTATTGTAACATATTTATATTCAATTATACTGACACAAACTTTTATATAAAATATTAAAAATTGCAATTGTTATTAATTTTAATGCAATGGCGTCATAAAAAACTGATGTACCCTGGTGGCCACGAAACAGCGGTGAAAACTCATCTGAAAGCAAAAACCCAAAAAAAAATGCTTAATCTATACATCCATGGATATCGTCGTACGTGGCGGTTTTTGTTTTTTGTTTTTTGAGCAAATGGTGCAGGTTTGAAAACTGAGTTTATGTTTTTACGCTTTGTTTTGTTTTCGAAAGGCTTGAAATAATATTAATTTTTGGAGTTTTTAAAAACGGCTATGTGCATGTTCAAAAATTTACAAACAACAAAAATTAATATCGGTTCATAAGTCTTCGAGAAATCGAGGCCACCGTGTTCAGAAAAGTCGTTTTGAGAAAAACGCGTTCAAGGATTCAACTGGCCGTTGTAACTCACTACCTGCACTTATTGTATTAGGTATAACTTCGTCCATTTTCAAGATTTTAAGTTAAAATATTTTTACATATTTTTGAATATATGTCCTTTAAGAAAATGCAAAAAAAATTGATTTTTTTTAAAAATCACTGTGGTGTTCCCTTTAATATAAAGGCATGAATTTATTCCATATTTTTGATTATCAAGCGCACATAAGCACTAATCGTATAAGACGGTGTGAATGGGGAAGTATTCGCCCTGCAATCGTTCTTTAACGCCTAAGCTACTATAAAAATTGTTTTTTTCTAAATTCCAATTAAACGACTGTATTGGGTGTACAAATAAATTTTGAGGAATTTGCAAAAACTGTCGTCGAATGTGATCATAGTGTAACTAAATATAATCACGTTAAAACTCTCTTTCTAAAAATCAGTATGCGTCTTTTCGCTGAAGGGCAGACACCATACCTTCTTTCTCTCCTAACTAAATCAAACTTTGCGCCAACAAAACACAGTTTAGCGGAAGCGCTGCTTTTGCGCTCTAATTTGAGGGGAAATGCAGCCAAGGGATCGGTTGATGTGTGACTTCCACATGCTCTACCGATATATTCAGAGTACCAAAAGAAAAAAAATTTACGATGTTTTAAAGGAAGCGATTTAGGCATCAACTACAAAGCAGGCGAATGGAGGAGAGTTCATGAAAAGTAACTCAAATTTTATTCCACTGATTTTTGGTATCAAACCTCACTCATTTTTGGTATCAAAAATCACTCATTTCTGGTATCAAAAATTACTCATTTTTGGTATCAAAAATGTATTCTGACTTTTTCAAACTCGTCCCAGTCATGCCGAGAAGATGCAGCAGCTCTGATAAACGCCTCTATCAATAAGGGCTGCTGCCGGCCGACTTTTATCTGATTACCTGGAAAGTGATCAGTTATTAATTAAAACAATAGCAGCTATTAAAAAACTACCAACCATGACAAAAATTGTTCACAAAAGAAAATATAAAAATTTTGTTTTTTTATTTTTGAGCTATTAATTTAAAAAAAAATAACAATTTTTTATGCTAAAAATTTTAACAAAAAGAACATAAAAATTAAAAAAAAAATTTCATTTTGTTACCAAACCAAATTAAAAAAAACATTTTTTTAGCAATTAACTAATTAAAATAATAATAATCAATGACCCAAAAAAGCAAAAAATGCAATTTTTTTATTCTTCAGCTATTAATGAAGAAGAAAAAACACAATAAAACTGTTAAAAAAAATGTATAAAATTAATATATAAATTTTCTTTTTTTTATCCTTCAGCTATGTTAAGAAAAATAGTCAGCTATTAATTAAAAAAATAATCAATGTCAAAAAATTTTAACACAAGGAAATATAAAAATTGTATTCTTCAGCTATTATTCAAAAAAATAAGACCGCCACAACAATGCCAAACCATTTTAACAAACAAAAATATAAAAAAATTTTTTTTTTTTTTTTGAGCTGTTAATTAAAAAAACAAAGTTCAAATTAAAAAAACAATTTAAATAAATTTTACCAAACAAAAAACGTAAAAATTGTCTAAAAAATTTAATTTTCTTTCCAAACCATTTTTTTTCTAAGAAAGGATATTTTAGGAATTAATTTATTAAAAAAATAATACTCAATGACACAAAAAAGTATAGAAATTTAATTTTTGTATTCTTCAGCTATTAATGACAAAAAAAGTTCCAAAAAAATTTAACGAAAGAAAATATATACAACTTTTCTAAAAACTAATGTTTTTTTTCAAGCAAATAGCATATTGTAGTATTTCTATTAAGGGCTCGACTGAATTTGTCTCAGAGATCTCCTACCCAGACATCGCCACCCCCTTGACCGTTATCAAAGATGAAGTGCACAACTTATTTCTGAGAAAAGCACAGAAGGTACGGAGCTCCATTTCTTCATGTGCTTTTTCGGAAACCTTTTGGTGGCAGAACAATAAATGGAGAACGCAAAAAGTTCCGGAGACTCCACGCCATTCACTTTCCAAACTTCTAGCTCTGCTTCCTGGTCATTGGATGATCACTCGCGGGAAAGCTAAGCTTACCATTTAATGCACATTGCAGAAGCTGTGGGGACCTTCCAGAGATGGAGACTATTGAGCGCTTTCTTTATAAATGTCCGGGTTTGGCAGCCAGACGATTAAGGTCACTGCGTACCTCTTTCTTTGACAGCCTGGGGAAGTGCGCCAAACTGAATCCCATCAATCTTCTCCATTATATCAACAGTTCTGGCTGGCTGTAGATATCTGCTCGTCGGAGGTCTCAAAATGGTAACAAAACGTAGCTAACTTTTAAGCTTTATATTTTATTGCAAAAAATTAAATTTTTTCAAAAATTTTTTTTAAGTATATTTTATTTAAAAATTGGGCTTTTTTAGTTTATTAATAAATTAAATAAATAAATAAAATAAAATTTTTAAAGAACAAATATATGTAAAAATGTTGAAAAGAACCAAACTTTAAAAACCTCCATGCGTGAGTTTTTAACATTGCATAAATCCCAAAATTAAATAAATAAATGGCGGTTTCGTTTCTTCCAAAAAATGTTGCATCCTAACTTTTTTATGTTCGATTCTTAAATAAGTGTACTTTAGCGAGAAGATTCTATATT
Organism: Anastrepha ludens; assembly: GCF_028408465.1. Taxonomy (NCBI): domain Eukaryota; kingdom Metazoa; phylum Arthropoda; class Insecta; order Diptera; family Tephritidae; genus Anastrepha; species Anastrepha ludens. The sequence goes on from NC_071499.1 coordinate 12,900,810, forward strand.
CGATTCTCAAAACGCCACAGCCAACGAAGGCAGAGGCAAATTGTTTATCTTAAGAAGCTTTTTGGCGATTTCGTTTTTCCGAAAAAATGTTGTTCTGTACTTTTTTCGTATTCGATTCTTAAATAATTTTATGTTCCATTCTAAAAATGCCACACCCAACGAAGGCAGAAGAGGCAATTTTTCTTCCTGGAAGAATCGCCAAATCGTTTCTTCCAAAAAATGTTGCCCTCTACCTTTTTCGTGTTCGATTCTTAAATAAGTGTACTCTAGCGAGGAAATGCTGCGTTTATTTCTAAAAATGAAAAGCTCTACAAAGGCAAAAGAGGCAAATTTCAAAACTTGAGAATCTTTGTCTGCGAAATTGGATGCCCTGAAAATCATTTGACTACTTAAAACGTTAATATTAAGAAATGTGTGTGCAAGACAAAGGCAGATATATACTCGAAGTATTTTGCGCAGTTTTCTGAGTAGGCAAAAAAATGCATTTTTTCAGAGTTGAGTGAAACATTGAACAATTTGTATACAATAGACGGGCAAAATTTGTTAATGGAAACCATAACTATATCATAAATTTTTATATTACTTGTTTTTAATTTTTTTTTTTTGAACTTAAAAGAATTTTTTTACATTTTTTTTAAATACAGTACTATCTCCATAATCCGGACACGCGGTAGTCCGGTCACATCTATAATCCGGCAACTGCATAATTCGGACAGTTTAACATTTTTTACTCTATAATCCGGACATTTTTCAAATTTGCTTCGCAATATGTACATACATATGTATTTTAATTTTTAGTTTGCTTTGTGAGTTTTTCGTAAAATAGCAGTACTTTAACAACAATATATGTATACGAAATGGAACAGCATAAATCACGCGTTGTGTTTATTCTTTAGTGACAAACTGAATTGAGTGGACATTATTATTATGAGCAGTGGAAAATTTAATAAAGGGGCTCATAAAACCCTTACTCTTCAGAAAAAATGTGAAATTTTAGATCTCCTTGATAAAGGAAAATCATTAAGATGGTTTGAAACAGAATTTGGTGTCAACAAATCTACTGTTTTTGACATAAAAAAGAAACGTGATGGCATTAGAAAATTCGCGACTAAATGTGAAATGAAATAGTACATACTAAAAAATGTTTGATTATGTACAGATGTACATATTATTATGTAAGTATGATTGTACTGTATTTAATAAAACTATTTATGTACATACATATATCTGAATTGCGTTATGTTCATTTCAAAAAAACAACGTTTAGTTGAAAAACAAAAATCATCTATAATCCGGGCACCCCCATAATCCGGACGACCCCTAACATTAAGGGTGTCCGGATTATCGAGATAGTACTGTATTTAAAAAAATTTTTTTTTTTAATGTTTTGATTTTTTAATCTTTCCAAGTTCAAGTTTTAATTTTTTCCATATTTTTTTGTTTTTAAATTTTTTCCTTTAATTATTTCCTTAAATTTTTTTTTTGTTTTTTTTTAATTTTTTTTAATTTTTTTTTTAATTTTAAAAAATTATTTTTTTAATGTTCCAAGTTCACTTCATATTACACTCTTCTCTTTTTAAATTTTTTTCCATTTTTTTCTTTTATTTCTTAAATTTTTATTCTTTTGTTTGTTTTTTAAATATTTGTTTAATTTTTTCAGTTTTTTTCTAATTTCTTTTTTTATGTTTCCAAGTTCACTTCTTCTTACACTCTTCTTTTGTTAAATGTTTTTTTTTTCATTTTGTTGTTTGTTTTCAAATGTCTTTTCAATTTGTCTTCTTTATTTTTTTTCTTACATTTTTTTTGTTTTGATTTTTAAATTTATTTTTCATTTTTTTCAATAAATTTTTTTTTTTTAACTTTTTCCCTTTTTATTTTGAATTTTTTCCAATTTTTTTAAATTTTGTTTTTTTAATTTTTCCAAGTTCACTTTTTATTGCACCCAAGCCTACAAATAAAAATATTAAAAAAATTGAAGGCAATGCCCAAAATACGACCACTTCACATAGAATCACTCAGTTTCGAATTCACCCCAAAACCACAAGTTCGATACTAGTTGCTATCCCTGTAGGGCAGCAACTCACATATGATAAAAAAGCACTGTAAGCATACGAGTAAGCACGCACACATGGATAGGCACATATGTATGCTCTTTGAGTGGTCATGCCATTATATTTTCATAGTTGCACTTGCTCGCGTGTAGAGTAAAGCCATTATTTTAGTCTCCAATAAAATTGCCTCTCATTTTTACTATGTCAATTTTACGGCCCATAAATTATATGCTTTTAAAAATTTTCCCCCCCGCTTTTTGCTTCTAGGCGCTGCATGCGTGTGAGGGATAAATAAAAATATGTTTGGAGTGTTTCGAGAAAGGATCAAATTATTATATCTTTGTGTATATCTTCAATGCACATTCGCTTCAATTGAATTTTATCTGGCTATAAATTGCCCATCGTTTCTGCTTTTATGCTGATGTCATGAGGTTGTTATGGGTATGCAAATTCAAAGGGGAAAAGTTAAATAGAGAGGCAATTGAATAATTCGCTATTATTTGTGATTGCGCTTGATCTTGCTTAGGCGAACAGTTCCGTATGGAGTCAGCAATCACCGCAAGCATATGAATTTAGAACTAACCGGCATATTTTAAGGACGACAAAGTCTTCGATATTTCTACATTTGTAGCTGATGTTGCTTTTACTAAGATATTTGCAAGACCAAAAAATAGCCAGTATTACAATTAGTAGAGCGTCTAGATATTTCTGAGTATTCATTAAAATTATTTACCTTAGCTTCCCATCAGCTCGAAAGCATGCATCCGACCTCGAACTAAACTCACCCTCAGTCATTTCACGAGTATGCAGCAACTTTATGACGTAAAATTTAGTTAAAAATTTGTCATACCAGAGTACTTCACTGGTAGTTCCATTTTTTCCAGAGCTTAAAACACTATGGAACTCTAAGAATATGCTCTACTTTTAATGATGATCTACTTCAATCTTTCACAAAGGACTGGCCGCAGAACCTTCATGCCGTATTGAACCCCAGCAGGTGAAGCTTAGAATTTGTCCGAGGCAAGGTATGCCTTTCGTAAGAGGGGGGGAGTAAACTCTATGGGCGGATATATTATATACAACCAGCTAGTGCTGTTGATGTAACGGAGAAGGTTGACGGACTGTCCGAAACTGTCGAAGAAAGGAGCACCCAGTCATTTTAATCGACTAGCTGACAAACCCGGACATTGATAGAGAAATCGCTTAATATGCTCCGTCTCTGAAAGGTCCGCATAGCTTTTACAATGGGCGTTAAAAGGTAAACTTAGCTTCTCCGCATGTGAGCCGATCGGAAGGTACTTATAGGGGCACTACGCTTTGGCAATCGAAGAAAACAGACAACATCACCTTCCCGATACTTTTTGATTATCGGTATTTCGTGAATGTTTGTTTACCGCACGATCAATCGTTTTTCCCAAACATCTGAAGTGACAAACAAAAAAAGAAGTGGTCATCCTCACGTGCTTCGAACCAGTGCAGCCCATAAAAGAAGTTCGAGAAACAATTCGCAAAAATCCACTTAGAAAGCAGATATTCATGTTCAGGAAAATGAAAGTATCGGCCAGACTAATTAGAGATGATCTCACATGACAACCTTCCGTCGCTTAACTTATCATCTTTAGACAACGCGCGTGAAGAAAATTAGACTCGACAGATGCAAGCAGCTTTTTGGGTGGCACGCGATCAACGGCCATGAAAATAGTCTTTTCACAGATGAGAAAATTTTCAGTGTTGAAGAAGTTTTTAACAAGCAAAACGCCGGAATCAATGCTGAAACTTCTAAAGACGCAAAAACTGTTTTTTCAAAAGTTCAGCATGGCCATCATCCGGCCACTACAATAGATTGGTTGAGAGTGCCTTGTAAAGGCGTTACAGCTCTTCATGTCTGCAAAGAAGTGGTTAAGACGGGTACAAAAATATACCAGGAGGATGTCTCAGAAAGTGTGGGGAAGCAGTTGAGCAGTACTTTCTTCAATGTAGAGCGATTGATCTTCCAGCAAGATTTCACTCCCGCTCATAAAGCAAAACCCACACAGCAGTGGTTAAAAAACAATATTCTTGGGTTCATATCCGCAGAAGATTGGCCGATTGAAAGTCCAGATCGGAATCCTATGAACTACAGTTTGTGGTCAGACTTAGAGAACATGGTGTGCCGAAGGCTTCACAGAAATTTGGATAATCTGAAACAATCTTTGATTGGAGCAGCGACGTCACAATCCATGGAAGCCGTCCGTGCTGCAATAGCTGAATGACCTAATCGTTTGAATGCTTATGTAAAAGCTATCTTCTGTTGTGTAGGTCTGTGTTAAGTCAGCTCAGTGAGCGCTGGAGCGAAAGCATTGACTTGTAGGGTGTCAAAGGTCTGCTGGCCATAGGTAAATCTTAAGTGGTTGGCGGTCATTTGGGACCTAAAAATGCCGTATTTCTGATTAGTGGTGGGGGTATTGAGATACTGACTCTCTATTGAAAATCCATGCATTCTGACGCCAGCTCGATATTTGCGTGAAGGTTTTTGAGGTCTAATCCTCTCAGCTGTCCTATTCTGCGCTGCTCTGCTTTCCCGAGGCTAATACTTTAATATTTAATTTGGTTTTTATTTTTATCTCTTAAAGCTGAGGAGTTTTCAGGTTTGCATATCAACGGAATGTGAAATTTTCTAAACTGCATGCAGCATTTTCCTAACTCATAATAGAATTCCTTAATAGGCATGGCACGTACTGATTCTATCCTCTCTTCTTTTCACAATTTGAGGTTTTCAGAGCCGTAAAAATATTAGCAGCCTGTGGAGTTTCCTCACCAGCACGCAATATTTTTCTTTCCACAATTCCTAACTACTCCTCGTTCTGTATTCATTTTGCTCTTTCTAGCATGAAGTTTTGTGAGATGGTGTCAGAGTATTAGCTTCCATGCTCAACCATCTTAAGGGAGCCTTTCATCCTTATCTTATCATTATTGAAAATATTGTATCTACACAACGAACATTGAGCGGTGAAGCTTTGGCTCTCTAACTTGCCCATCGGGCCAGACAGTCAATAAAGAATATTATTTATCGGTTTTGAAGCGTTTGAGAGATGCTGTACACCGCAAACGGCCGGAAAAGTGAGCAAACAATTCTTGAATTTTGCAAGATGATAAAGCGCCATCGCATCGAGTCCAAATTGTGGTGGATTATTTGACCAAACACCAAGTAAATACACCGTATTCACCTGATACGGCCCCGTGCGTCTTCTTTTTGTTTCCCAAGTTGAAGTTACCACTTCGTGGAAGAAGATTTCAGTCGATAGAAGAGATCAAGAGAGAGAGAGATATGGCCTTCAGCCCCTTCGTCGGCCTACCAGAGGTGCATGGAGGACTGGGTTAAATGTTGGCACCTGTGTGTTGCTTCAGACGGGTCATATTTTGAAGAAGATAAAATAAATTTGCTGAAATTTAACTCTGTCTTGTTTTATTTAAACATTCCCGGTACTTTCTGATCATAGGGATTAAGAAATTTCAGCAATTCGTAAATCTCACTTGCACTTTTACCGCACTTTTGTAAAGCAATCACCGCAATGCATATTTTTACTAATTGCGCCCACTTTCCTTTCGTTGTTTTGTTTTTGTTTTTTTTTTTTTGTTTTTATGTTTACTCTTTTTACGTACATGTTTTTGTACATTTTACACACATTTTTTTCTACCAGTTCCTGGCCAGCAGACGCCCATTAGAGTTCACCTTCTCGCGATTAATTCACCTTCAAACGAGCGCTTGCAAACTTTTCTTCGCTCATAGAATCGTTTACAAATAAACTTTCTCTGGCCGCCCACTAGTAAATGACAATCTAAACTATCGATAGTTGCGTAGGCTGCTGCCCACCTCATTTTTCCAATGCGCAAATCTTTCCTTTACGAAACTTACATGGGTTTTAAAACGCAAGACTTTGCAAATGGAACTTTGCTAGAAATTTTTTTTAATTCCTAAAAGTAATTAACCAAAGAAAATGTGTAGGTGTATTCAGCTGGAAACTTACACAATGAACAAAACTAACAATAACTAAAGCAAAAACAAAAAACATCGTTTATGCTCTACCACATGCAGAGTTTCATATAAGAAGAAAAATCGATGAAATGCGTAAAGCAGCAGCAGTTTCACACACTTCAAGCAAATCCTCACAATGCACTGGACATTCTGTCAAGCACGCATACACACACACGCATACAACTCGCACCGTACAAACGAGAAATGTCACTGAGAAGCCGACGGGTACCTGGTAACACCGCCAGCACACACACACACACACACACACACACACACACGCAATATACCTGTTGCTTTTATGGCTGCATACCTTTACTTATGCGACAAGTGAGAAATACAAAAAAAAGTTGTTACCACAACTTCAGGCATAAAAGTTACCCAGAGTTTCTAGTGGTGCTTTGAGAGTGCAAATGAAGTGTAACGAAATGAAATAGCAGCGGGGTAGTCTTAAGGCCATTTTGACACCAAAGTCTTAAGTAAACAGTGCAAAACCCTAAAGGAAAATTAAAAACAAAGACCATTTCATGCCATTTTCAACTACTCCCATGCCGTAGTACGGGGCGTATGAGTAACTCGAATAGCTTGTGGACACCCGCGTTTGTGCGAAAAGAACTCATATCCGGCCAGGTTGCGCTAACCGATGGATAAGTGAGTGACATTTGCAATGTTATAACTGCAAACTGCAATTCGTTTTCAACTTTTGTATGTCATTTACGTTAACCCTTTGCGGCCTTGTCTTCTTTCTTTTTGCTGCCCTGCTTCAGTTACTATTCAGAGCTTTATATTTTCTCTGAAGTCCATTGCTACGGCAGTCGTTATCGCAGTGCGTACTGCTGCGTGGTATTGCAAGCTCAATTCGCCTATTCACACAGACTGACATGCACATGCAGAGATAAACTGTGTGCCCCCTTTGTAGTCCCCTTTGTAGGTATACGCTTTTATGCCACTCACTTGCTCAATATCACTCTTTTCTCCTGTTTCATTTTCCTCAATCCGTAAAATTCAATATAAAATTCAATTCAATTGAAATTTCACTTCTACAATGTCACAAGTTAAAGGCACAAGCATTAAGTTCGCTCTGTATGTCCGAACCCTGCAAGGAAAACCCGCACTACTGAAAGGAATTTCCGCTTCACGAGTAGTGACAACTGTGTTTGGCGTGTAAAAATGGCAAAGTAGCAAAGTAAGCACAAAAAAATGCTCTTTTCACACATTAAAACAGAGCTATCGCTGGTTCCAGTTGACCTAAAAGCTGATACGATTAAGACATTGGCGTACTGGATGTATTTGAGCTTAAGATCCGCCTCATACGTTGAGCTGTAACTCAGTTTAAAATATAAAAACTTCAACAAAAGCTACTTTAATGGTCGCTACTTTAGGTAAACTTCGTCAGTTCACACACCCAATTTGTTTGGGGCAGCTTTTCATGAACTTGGCTTAAGTTAAAATTAACCTCCCATTGGGCACTCAAGTCTGGCTAGACCTTTTTCGACTTTGTACGTGAATTTGACATATTTCTATTAAAGCTAACGACTTAAGCTTCCAGGTCACATCCTATAATATAATTTTCTATCGACTTATGGATATAACCTTTTAAAAAGGATCCTCAAACAGGACGAAAAAAAGGATTTAAAAAGTTACACCTTCAGTTGGGCATCTCGGGACTGGCTGGACCCTATGTATTTACATGCATTTCTATAGAAATATGTGGCAAATACGCCATATTTGTAATCCATTTTTAAGCTTTGCAGGTATGCACTTTTAATTTCTTACTTTTCCGGTGGTTTTGGCATGCAGTGAACCATCTACGGAAGTAAAAATAATCGCTGAAAATATTTTGGTTTGTGATGGTTTCTTAATTGTTCTTTGTTTTGACTCATTTCGAGGAAGGTTGAAAAAAAAAGTTGATTACATAGAAATTTATGGTCAAATATGAAATGATATTTATTTCCGAATTCGGTGGAAGGCAGGCAAAACATGTATGCAAAGAGTTATTTGAGTGCTGTTGATATACTGGATTTTTGTATACAATACAACAGAAACGAGTTTTTCGACAACGCTTTCCGCCTCCTTGTAGACAAAGGCATCCATCTCACTTCGCTGTGGTTGTATCATCTCCGGTTGGTTGGTTGACTACAAAATTCGCAGGGATAGTCCATGATCAATTATTCCATAGCCAAACGAGTAGTGATAACCGCTGCATTATTCTAAAATTTTCGATGTTTACGAGGACCAAAGTGTGCGATAAAGTCGTCAAAAACTTTCATCTTGCATCACTTTTTCTCAGCCCATCAACTGCCTTGCAAATACAAAACGTTGCCACTGACATGACATCCAACATATTGCAAGATTTTCATGCAAACCAAACAATGGCGAAAACACTGGCGAGAACTGTTCTTTTTCAATTCTGGTAGTTTTGTATTTATGATAAATTCGAAGTTATCAGAACAGAGCTCCTGTCGTCTCTATTTTAGCTCTGTCTTATTTATTGAAGTGAAACTTCTTAGGCGTCGATGGAAGAGCGAGAATGGAGAATAAAAATTAAAGGTCATGCAACGTTTTGGGCATTTTCGTTCCGCGAGAGAGAAAAAAGATATAACGTAGAGAAAAAGGAGAGAGCTATACTTTATATGTATATATATCTTAGATACACTTTAGGCTATTTTTCCTGAGTTTTTCCTTGTGGTTGCTAATTTCTAGAGAGAAATAACACTGCCTACTTTTTGGCGCTCGTTTGTTGGTGCAAACTTGTAGGAAATATATTTTTGGAGTCTACTTTTTGGCGTTATATTTCCTTGGTGCTTACTGTTTGGGGCGTTTTTTGGTCCCTATTTTTTTGGCGCTTTTTTTGTGCCTACCTTTTGGTGCTTATTCCCGCTTCCTGGCTAGTGCTTGTGCGTACTATAAAGCGCTATCCATTCCGGCGTCGGATTTATTGGTATTGCCTTGCGGTAATTTGTGCCATTGCTGCGGTCCTGGAATAGCTGCGTTTGTGCGGGTAATAAACGCTCAGAGTACTGCGCGTTGTTGTCACGGTTTGTGTCCGGCGTTTACCTACACCGGTTGACTCTTCTCCGTTGTTTGTAAATTTTTGAGTATTTGTATTCTCTGCAAATGTTGTGAATTTATTTAGATATATATTTTTTCTCTCTCTCACTCTCCCTCTCATTCTCTATCGGGTCTCTCTCTCTCTCTCTCCCTCTCATTCTCTATCGATTCTTTCTATCTCTCTCATTCTCTCTCGGGTTTTTCTCCCTTTTCTTTTTCTGCCTTGAAAGTTTCACTTCTGCTAAGTGTACTACGCTTCACGCATTTTTTTTTTTTGACTTGTATAGTGTGGAATTGTACATTTGCCTACTAGACAAATGTTAAAGATGGCATAAAAAAAGATACCGTCTAAGAACTATTCACTACTTCACATCTAGGCGTTACTTTGAAAGACCCTTTTTTTTAATTAAATTTTTTTATTTTATTTGTGGACCTAAGGCCGGTTTAATAACAAAACATCAATCCATTCAATAATCCATCAATCCTTTTTCATTTTTGGTTATTATATAATCGACCAACAGAAATTCGCAAGCAAAAAATCAAGTCTCTACTCATTCAAAAATAATCGATAAATCGCTTGAGAGTCAATGCAAACCTAAAAACGAAATGCATACAGTTCCGTAGTCAAGGACCCAAAATTATGTTTACTCGTGTCGACGCTTCTTTGTAGCATTCCAGATATTTTACCTACAGTGGCGATTTTTGCAGATAAAACCCTTAGCTTCTGAAACTCTGTGCACCCGCTGTGCAACCGCTGTGCGCGAACCCCGTTATATTCATTCCCACCACAATCGATATGATATGAGCGCTTTTCGGTTTCGCTTGATTTTATTATCATTGCTTGATATTCCGGCGCTGAAATTTCTTTAATTTGATTTCTGTGACAGAGTGAGTTTAGTGGAACCGAACAAATGCATGAAAATACTTACATACCTACATACAAAAATATGTACTATAGTGTTCAAAATACTATGAAAAGTAATAGCAAAAGTTACTTTAGCAGAATCCGCATTGAAAGTAAATAAAAGTGAAACGAACGCATTGGCTTATGTTTGTGCTGGAATGAACCTGTGTAAGTACATATGAATGTGTGAATTTTAGTGGCATATGTGAATTTGTTTGAAACTTCAGTTTTATTTCAAATTAATCCACCTATCAACTTGTGCGCCAGTCACGTTTATCACCCGCACTCGAGCTGTCAGCAAAGTTAACAAATAATTCAATAATAAATTCAGAGTTTACCACAGATAAAAAGCTTAGTGTTACTTTTTTAGCTTTTGCAAGCCCTAAAATTTTGGTAGCCAAATTAAAATAATAAATTTGTAAAGTCAAAGGTCAAAAAGTCCTATTAATACCACTGATATCAACTGAGGTAGAAAACATGCACAAGAACGGAGAAAATTTAATTGAAGTGAAAGCCAAAACGAAGAATGCAGTTTACAAAAAAATGCGACAGTTTGTTGGATAACAAAAGCAAAATCCATTTGTGCAGTTTTCAGGTTTAATAAATATGTCGTATGAGTAACACGAATTGGCAGCAATTGCAACTAGCCGAATAAATTTAAAGAAGCCAGAGTATAAAAAGTTAATAGGACATCATCATCATCGGGCAGCGTTACAGCTCGGAGTCAGGTTCAGCTTCATTCACAATTTTCTTCTAGGCGTCACGATTTTTAGTTGTTTCCCTCCCGTTCTTTACGTGCATCTTTTTCAGGTTAATGATGACTTGGCCAGTGCTCTTATGGGCGTTCTTGTGCTTGCCAAACCAGCAGATTTTAAGTCGTCAAGGTTTTTTGCGGGCGCTCAATTTCCAAGCGTTCAATATGACCCAACCAACGTATTCTTTGTGATTTAGTCTATTTCCCCTTTGCATAAGGATAATAGTTTGTACATTGTACCGTCTTCTATATGTGCCATCACTCTACCGGGGTGATCCACAAATCTTTCATAGTATTTTAGGTTCGAAAAATTTTAGGCTTTATTCATCTGCTAGTATTAAATATCACCATGCTTGACCATACATGAAATTTTAAAATCACATTTAAATTCTAAATTTCAAATACTGCGGTCTTATAAATATTCCAGTGGTATTTGTCATAGTAGGATGGTTCCATATGTAGAAGGATAGCTGGTTGTGCGCTGGGTTTTGGACCCGCCACTTAAAAATCTGAATGAAATGAAAAGTTGTACAAAGCCTCGGATCAGAACTTCCTATACTGATGACGACCCCTGCAAACGAAATAAGGAATATGATTTGAGGGAATGTCCGGTCCCTTAATGGGAAAGGTGCCTCTGCCCGGCTGGTTGATGTCCTCGTGAAAGTAAAGGCTGACATCACTGCCATCCAAGAGATGCGATGGACGAGGCAAGGCAAGAAAACCATAGGAACTTCCGACGTCTAGGATGTCAGATTTAATGTGGGAGAGAGATTTCGTCACCAAGTACTCTCGCTCACCCCGGTGGACGAGCGTCTCGCAATAATCCACATCAACGCGCGATTTTTAACACCTCGCTAATTTGCGCCCACGCCTCGCTGCAAGAAAGGGACGAGGCGACCAAATATTCCTTCTATGAGCGCTTGGAACGTTCCCATGAGCGCTGCCCCCGCCACGACATAAAAATCGTGCTTGGCGACTTCAACGCCAGGGTGGGCAAGGAGGGAATTTTTGGTCCGACAGTCGCAAAATTCAGCCTGCACAACGAAACATCCGGTAACGGACAGAGGCTGATCGACTTCGCCGGGGCCCGAAACATGGTAGTCTGCAGCACCAGATTCCAGTATAAAAAGATACACCAAGCTACCTGGCTGTCCCCTGATCGAAAAACGCGAAACCAGATCGATCATGTTGTGATAGATGGAAGACACGCTTCTAGTGTATTAGATGTACGTACGATCCGAGGACCCAACATCGACTCGGATCACTACCTTGTTGCAGCCAAACTGCGCACACGCCTCTGTGCAGCAAAAAACGTGCATCTACCTACGCAAAGAATGTTCAACATCGAAAAGCCGCAATCAAATCACATGATCTTGGCGGCCAATTGACATCGCCGCGACGTGAGATTATTCGGCCATCAAATCTTTCGCACAAAAGAACCATTGTTTCGTAAGCTGTGTGGCAAGTGGCACCGTCCTGTTGAAACCACATATCGTCCACATCCATATCTTCCAATTCGAGGCATAAAAAGTTCGTTATCATCTCGCGATAGCGAACACTATTCACAGTAACTGCCTGACCGGCCTCATTTTGGAAAAAATACGGCCCAATGATGCCGCCGGGCCATGAACCGCACCAAACAGTCACTCTTTGTAGGTGCATTGGTTTTTCGGTAATCACTCTTGGATTATCATTCGCCCAAATGTGGCAAATCTGTTTATTGACGAATCCACTGAGGTGAAAATGTGCCTCATCACTGAAGATGATTTTCTTCGAAAGTTGGTCATTCACTCTTGCCCGTTTTCATAATAAGCCTGAATAACTTTAACGCGTTGCTCGTTTGTGTATCTTTCCATGGTTCAAATTGACTTAGACTGAAATTGAAAAATGTCAAATGAAATGCACAAAAAAAGTCGTGAGTTAGGTGTGGTTCACATTCAACATCGGCCCTTGAAATTTAACCACCCTTAATAAACGATCCGCTTCTTGGAAGCAGCATAAAACTGTAGATCTCTCCACTCTTTACAAAACTAAAAGACACCCACCGAAGAGGTATATCCTAGGCAGCAGGAATTTAATGTAAATAGTTTACCAATTCCAAGCGAGAGTGACTTGCACTTAGAACAAAATAATCCCAATTTATCGAACTAAAAGCAAACCTATGATAAATAGCATGTCTTGCCTAGTTTTTACACATAAAATTTCCAAAAAGCTTGAAATTAAAAAACAAAAAAGCAGAAACACAGAAACACAGAATTAAGTGGATAAGCAACAGCAACATGGCAAACTCGTAAATAGAACTGTTAACAAAAGGAAAATTGGATAATACTGCGATTTTATGCTAATTTGAGCAAATTAATTTAGGCTGAATTAGGAGCAAAAAATGTATCCACATTGTAAATAACGCAACGGAGTGGTTTGCCATGTCGTATGAGTAATCCGAAATTGGACAGCAAATACACGCATGCAACGACAACAAAGGCTCATGTCAGCATTAATGCGTCCTACACAAATGCCAGGAAATGTCAGCCGAAACAATTTTATTGCGCATATACATATAGATAACTATGTGTGTGTGTGTGTATGTATATGTGTGCGTGCAATTATTGCAAACAAGCACCAGTTGCAGCAACATACAATTGCCCGGCCGTATAATAAATTAATGCACTTCAGCGCGTGGAAAATACATTTGCGCATATAAAATTGATGCAGCTGCAAGCAACCGCACTAATACATGTATAATATGTGTAATACGTATAGACATACATGGAGGAATGTGTACAAAAATATTTATGTACGAGTTTTAAGCCATTTTTATGCGTAAACGCCCTCTTCCTGTTGTTTAATTGCGCTGCCATTCTGTAAACGTCACGATGACTATGATAGATATGTGGGGATGTACTAGCACATACATACATATATGTACACTCGTGTGCATGATAATAGTAGCACGAAATTTTTCAAAGTTTGAATATTTATTTATATGTATATTGTTTCAACTTCTTATTTTTTATATGATTTTTAATATAATTTATCCGCCACCAAAACCCATAAAGTTAGCTTAGCACACCACCAGACTATATTCGCTTATAGAAAAATGGATCTGACGACAGCAGTATAACGCCAACGAACAACCTTAGGTCTAATACCCCAGGTCTTACCTGAAGCTATCTTACAGGCATAAAAAGCTAGGCTCGCTTCCCTAACTCTTTCAAAGATGTTTGATTTCCAAGTCAATTTCCTATCTATGGTTAGTCCCAAGTAATAGGTTTCTTCAAGAGCTGCCCCCTTGAACATAATTGGATTTAACTGAGGGATTCTGTGTTTCCTAATGAACAATATGAGTTATGTTTTGCCTAAGTTGACTCTCAGGCCCTACTTTTCTGCCCTCCTAGAAAGTATATCTAAAGCATTTTGTGTTATTTTGTAAAAACAACATCATCGGCGTAAACTATCACCTCACAACCCACAGACTCTAGTATTCTTCTTCTTTTATAGGGTTACAAGGGGTGCGTGAAAGCTTCCTTCAAAATGCTCCTCCAAAGCGGTCTATCTTGAGCTGTTGCTTCGTAGTTACGTATTCCCAACTTCTTAAGATCGTGTTCCATTGCATCTATCCCACGGTTCCTCGGTCTGCCTTTGGCCTTCACGCCTATTAGCTTTCCTGTCAAGGTTTTCTTCACGGTACAGTCAACAGGCATACGGATCACATGACCTAGCCATCTTATGCGCTGCGCTTTAATAAAACCTACAGCTGTCTCGTTCTGTGTTAGATCCTTCAGTTCAGAGTTCAATCGAATTCCCTAAGTACCATCATCCATGCTAGCATTAATAGAAGTTTATTCACAACTGTGTTCCATAAAATCGGTGTACCTCTACTTAGCAATCTCCTCAGTAGCGATTTTCCTAGATGTATGAGATGAACCAACTTGTTTCACCAGAGGTGGAAATAAATCTGAATAGAATAGGACAAATATGAAAACTTGTTTAGAAATACTCTGAATCCATGAAAGGAGCACAGATCCTCTAATATTAGTAATCCTTATATGCAAGAATATCTACAAAACTATCACCAAGCTGCGCTCATGGCCCTAGACAGCCCTCCAACCACATCAGAGGTAGCCGAGTCCTGTAAATCCAGGCTGAACTATGTTGGTAGACATAATAGCCTGATGCTAACATGGGTCCCGGGACACGTGAGTATCGTGGGTAACGAGACCTCTGACTCCTTAGCTAGGATTGGCTCTGAGGGCAACTGCCTTGACCCGGAACCCGTTCTGTCACTCCTTTCTGCAGCCATCAAAGCACGGTGAGCAAATATATATAGGGTGGGCCATATAGCGTTTGCTTTTTGAACCACCTATTTTTTTGAGAATGGTAGCACAAATGACATGTCAAATGTGTTCATAATTTACTTAAAGGTTTGACATTTACGAAATGTGAGTTCAATTGGTGCAAGAACTGAAGCCTAATGGCCATCCAATGCGATTTCGGTTCGCTCAATGGGCAGAAAATCGTTTGACCGAAGATGAGCATTTTTACCGAAAAATCATATTTTCTGATGAAGCTCATTTTCACATCGGTGGCTATAAGCAAAATGGTCGGATTTGGGGCTCAGAAAATCCACACGTTACTGTAGAGAAGCAAATGCATCCACAACGAGGCACTGTTTGGTGCGGTTTTTGGTCAGGCGGCATCATCGGGCCATTTTTTTTCGAAAATGAGCGATGCGCCGCGGTTACAGTAAATGGCGAGCGTTACCGTGACATGCTCAACGAATTGTTTCCAAAAATTGAGGAGGATGACATGGACGACATTTGGTTTCAACAGGACGGTGCAACTTGTCACACTGCCAAAGTTACACTCGAACTTTTGGCTACCTCGGCCTCGGAGCTGTGATTTAAGCCCGTTGGACTATTTTTAGTGGGGAGCCGTTAAGGACAAATGCTATGTGAACCATTCAGAGACGATTGATGCTTTAAAACACGAAATCAAAGTTGCTATTCATGAAATTGGAGCCCAAACAATCGGAAATGTGCTTAAAAATTGGGTTGATCGAATAGCCTACTGTAAAGCCAGTCGTGGCAGTCATTTGAACGATATTACTTTTCATTCATAAATGACAATGTTCAATCTTCAAAATAAAAAAAAAGTTTGAAAAAATATTGATTAGTTTTTTTATAGCCGATTCAAAAAGCAAATTTTACATGGCCCACCCTGTATTTATAATAAATAAGCTACTTTAAACTGGCACTTTATTAGACCAAAAATGAATGCGCTATAAAACTGCATGCCTAGAATTTTTATAAAAATGGTACTACTATAAAAAGTTTGAAATTCAATTGAATTGAATTTAGCACAAGGATAGAATCTACAGCATGAACAAAAGCCCAACTCTAAAGCTAAAAAGAATAGGTTGTAGTATAAAGTACATTTTTATAATATATTATTATAAAAAAAAATGGAATAAAAAAATAAAATAAAAATATAATACAACAATATATAATAAAAAAAGTATAAAAAAAATTTAAAAAAGGTTTAATAAAAACAAATAAATATTCAAAACTTTAAAATATCTCGCACTGCTATTATTGTGCACACCGTTGTGAGCACTGTGACGTACTGGTGTGACGTTGCTAACAGGCGTAATTTTATAAATGTGGATGCGCGTGCTAACCCAGTGGTAAAGAGCATTTATTTTTAGTCAATGTACTTTTGGCCTACTCGCACGACATCAGCCGGCAAAAGCTGCCCAGAAGCATGCAGCAGAGTTCGAACATCACTCAGCTTTTTTCAGGGCTATTTTTAGCGAGATTTTTCTGCACTGCAGAGCATGCATACGTGGATATATAAGTAGGCATATGTGTTTATATACTACATTAGAGTTTATATACACATCATTCCAAGCAGAGCCGTATTCGTCATAGAATTACAGGGGTACACAAGTCCAGTAACGCATATCGCTTAAGTCAGTTTTGAGACCCTCAAAGCTATTTTTAGTTAATACGAAGCTAAAAATGCAGATTATTATTTACTAGATTATTAAGTACTAGAATGTCATTTTTTTTTTTGTTTTTTATTTGGGTTTTTGTTCAAGGGGGTATTCCCATGATTCGGGTTCAAAAAATTGATTTTTTTTTAATTATTTATTTAATTCTGTACTCCTTTCCGAATAATCTCCAAGAGGAATTTTCGAGAAATCTTGAAATATCCATGAGTTACGGAAAATTAAAGCCGAGCGCGCGCAGGTCAGAATTGATCTGCCGTTGACTTTAAACCCGTTTCCTGAAAACTTACGTTTTCCAAAATCTCCGCCACGATAAATCAAAATGTAATTTATCGATATGGACGTGTAAGGTCTCATTTTGTTCGTAATTAATGCCCCTATAATATGAACCAGAATTATTACAATCGAATAATATTTTGGATTTTTTATGGCCCACCAAAGTAAAAAAAAATTAAAACCGCGATTTTCATGTTTAAGAGGCTGCCATTTCATTGCATGTAAATATTTTTCAAAGTTTCTAGTTCATATGATGACGACAACCTTCCTAAGTAAAATGATTTTTTATTTTCTTGTTTCAGATGAATAGAACGACCGTTATGATGGCTGAGATGCGGCGACAACCCTTTTTTCTTGTAGAGTCATATCTCCGCCATTTTTAAATATTTTAATTTTATTTTTTTACAGTTATAAAATAAATATCAAACAATCTAATGTAAAAAGGAAAAATAGTTGAGGTTTTTTTCCATAAAACAAAAATCCCGAACTTTTCCTTTTTTCCCACGCCGTTCATGGGAATACCCCCTTAATACAATTTAGTATTTTTTGAATACACAAATACCCTTTGGGATTTTTTGGTACGAAGAATTTATTTTTCTCTGTTCTCTTCACATTCACAGAATCGCAAAATGGCGCTAAAAAAATTACGAGGATTTTTTTAATTTAATAATACTAATATAATTTTTTTAATCAAACTAAGACTTGCAAATTATAATAATTAATTTTTTTAATTTTTTTCGCAATTTTGGGTTTTAAATTATTTTGGTTTTAAATCACTTTCACTCACTAAGACTTGCAAAAAATCAAAAATTTTTTTCGAACTTAAATTTTTTTCGAATTTTAATTTTTTTCGAATTTTAATTTTTTTCACAATCTTGGGTTTTAAATTATTTTGTTTTTAAATCATTTTCACTTTCAACATAAAGTGTCATTTATCTACTTTCTATCCTCATGACCTATACTCTCATCCTACTTTGTGTTAATTAAAGTTAGTTTATTTTAAAATTTCGACGACTCAAAACTGACTTTATTGACTCATTTTCTCATAATTTTATGTAGCATTCGCTTCTACGAAGAGCTTGGTAGGGAAAAACGTACATACATCCATACAAAGAGGTCAGCCTTAATATACAGACTGTCTAATGGAAGCGAGACCAGCAAAATCTAAATTTAGAGTTCCGTTACTCCGTTGATTCCTGCTAATTAAAGGTATCCTTTTCCTATGCACGCAACCTAAAAATCTGAAAAAGTGCATCTTCAGCAAAACATTTCATAGTTCATAAATAAATGGGTGGAATGATATACCGAAGTTAAAAATTTTGACGACTTTACCGCAGGAGGCCCAAAATACCTCTCCATAGCAAAATCAAAAGATCCTTGATTTATTTACGACAAAGCTGAACTTTTCGCTGCGTGAAGCTGAAGCAGTTTTAAGGAAAAGTGATGTTAATGTATCGAAAGACACAATTCAAAAACGTCTACGCGCAGAAGACCCCGAATTCCGAAGAATATTAGAAAAACCCGCTGCTCTCTTTGTCACACATGAAAAAAAGGCTTGCGTGGGCTTTCAGTAAATCCCAAATGAAATCGGGCATTCACTACTGAATCTTTCTTTTCGTCGAATAGTTGCATGCATCGGGCCTGGTGTTCTGCTGATAATTGACAACTTCAACGAATCAACAACGCCCACTTAAGGATCGCAGATTTGATGATTGAAGCTTACCAAAAAGCATTCATACGATCAACTGCAAAGTCGTTTGGAAAAACTAGGCAGCCTTTCACTTTACAAGACGACAACGATCCCAAGCATGGAAGCCGAAGGTGTGTAAAGTAGAAACAGCATTTAAATGAATGGATATGAAAAAAAATTCATATTAGAACTCACATTATTTACTTTAACTTTTTCACTTTTCTACCGACCCGTAGTTTCAACGTCACACACAGCTTTGCACTAACACATAAGCCTGCAGATATTAGTAAAAAGCACCGTTTGTGGTGTTGCAACACACTGGCTTTTTCATTCGTGTTTCGCCGCTTTTAGCTTTAGGCTTGCAATTAGCTAATTACTGAGCGGTTGGATAGTTTTCGTCCACCAATGAAATGAAATCCCTTTTAAAATTCAATGAATTATTATGCTTGTTCTCGCACAGTCAGGAACTTGAGCTAAATATTTTATTAAATAGCTTAATATTTTATTTAGGTAGCTTATGGATTCTTTCTTAAAAAAATGTCCGTTTTTCTGCAGCGAACTGCGAACTACTCAAATTTTCGGTCATTAAATAGCAACTAAAGTATCACACGATCTATCGTAAAAGGTGAAAATCTTAAAGTCCACAGTCTAAGCTGCCTACACGGCTGGTGGAATAAGACATTCAATGTCAGTATTGTCGGCTGGAGTTCAGTGAGCCGATTACCATCCGCCCGTACTTTTTTGTGATACACAATAATTTTTTTGTATGATGGTTTTCCGCTCAAATTCATTCATTTTTCGACGTAAATTCATTAGTAGTTCGGTGACGAGCCACACAGACGGTAAGTCAGAACTCCTCGTAATATAATCATGCCATCTGATGCTAGTAAACAGACAGTATGAGCTATGAGTGTTTGATCTTCCCATTATTTCTTAAAACGCAGTTGAGTTTTTTTTTTTTTTTTTGCAGTAAGACTTCATTTTTCCTGTGGTTCTAGGTGAGTTCTGTTTTCCCAGATTCAGTGCCCACTGTAGACATAAAACACTAAACAATTGGCATATATTCTGAAAGCGGTGGGCCTTCGCCAGGACACGGTAAACCTTAGAGTGCAGCTCTGCCTTGAAGAAAATACTCATAAAAACCCTTTCTCAGGTGGCACAAAACAGGTTGCACATCACGAGTTGGAGGAGTAGCATGTCCAAAACACCGAGCGAGGAGTGTACACGTCCTTTCTACCATATATAAGTACTTAGTTCCCGCTAGTTTTATTAGTTGTGTTAATTGCCTAGCTAAAATGCTACCTTGAAGGAAAATGACCACGTAGAAAAATTGTGTAAATTCATGCGTAGGAATTACTTTACCAACTCGCACACAACTCTACTCTTTTATTATCAAGAACCACTAATTGCCCTGAACTTTGAGCCCATCTCAAAACAAACTATACCACTAACTCTCTACCCACAAAGTATGCACTTATTTGCTTAATGGCAAAGTTTATACGCTTGCAAAGTTTTAATTGCGTACAAGCAGATCTTCGGAAAACGGAAATTAAATAAATTACAACTACAGATTTTTACTACTACAGATTTACTTTGTATGTCTATGTATGAGGTTGTTTTTCTTGCTTCAATGTAGATATATTTCATATTTTTATATTTTCCAAAAATAGAGTTCAAATACTAATATCAATACAAAAACTAATAAATTGCAACTATCGCCTCCTCTACTGTTATACACTTTTTTCAATATTTTATACATTGAATGCGAAGATGTATCTACCAATATATTTGTCATCAATCTGTCAATATTTTTGTCATCCAACATTCATATGCGCCTAGTTTGATTGGTAGTGTAGAAGAGGATAGGATAAATGGCTGCTCACGCATTCCTCCATTGCGATGCCATAGAGACTTACTTGATTTGCAACTTTGATCACACTTTTGCACAATACATCACTACGCATACTTACTACTAAACCAATGACGAATTTTATAGAAAACCACAAACTAAGATTGATTAAAAATTTCTACTATGAGTATCCACAGGAAATAATACTGGAATACAAAGCACAAATATTACAAAAGATTTTGCAGGAATTTAATTTTTTGATGGCCGTTGAGTCAGGCTGCTTCTGGCCTCAGCGTCTACTGAGAATATGAAACATCAAATAAAACCAATTTTTTTTAAAGGACAGACGCGCTTCGACAGGCAATACTGAGCATTTCTGTCACGTAAGGGCGTCACCTAAAATACATACACACAAAAATATTTATTATTCCTTTAAAATTTTAATAAAATATTCAAGCATCACCTTTTTCGAGTAAAAATATCAATGAATAGTTCAATAATCAAACCTTTTTCAAACGAATAAGATTTTCTTTATGCCTGTTATCGACTAAAAATGCGTGCGCTCAAGTGGTGTTCGAATTTTGAAAAAGGCAAATAATCAACTGTAGCCATACAGTCGAATAGGTTGGCGAAGCGTTCAAATTTGTTCAGGTCTCGGCCAAACATTTATTCACAAAAATAGCGTTAAGAGATAATTATCGAGCAGGGCGGTTCAGCCAATTTTAACGTACGGATGCCTGGTTTGCTGGGAAGCTCTTCGGACCGCCTATAATATCAGTAAACTGAGGAGGGTGCAAAGGACTCACCGGAACACGTAGAACTCTCTAAGTGGGCGACCTCGAACGGTGTGATGGTTAACCCAGCCAAAACTGAACGAGTTCTCTTCACTAGAATTCGATCATCAGACCCATTTTGACTTATGGACTTTTGTGTGGCCTAGGCGGTGCAGACACAATCCTACCTAAAGAATCTTATAAAGTCAGATGACTAGCTTATGTACGAATAACAGGTGTGCTCCGACCCACGCCTTACGAGGCATCACTACTATCTGTGGAACACTTGCAAGACGCATCGGAAACGGACTGTCTGGGTCTCAAGATAGATCTAAAACAAATATATCAAATATGAATAGGATTGGCAGACCATATTTATACTGACGGCTCAGTGGCCGAGTGTACTCGGAACAATTAAACTTAAATTGTTCCTTCAAAATCCCAGAATAGATAGCATCTCCCAAGCTGAGATCTACGCTGCAGAGAAAGCAGCAAATACAATAAGACTAATGGACTTACATCCGGCAAACCTTACCATTTTTATTGATAGTCAAGTAGCGATTAAGGTACCGACCGACCCGGAGCCCGTTGAGCCACGGTTAGCAAACGGGTTGCTTCAACCCACAAGCGAGCTTGGCAAGATAGTGGAGGCTGCATAAGGACAAAACTGATGTTACCTGTCATGTCCAATCGACTATCCCAAATCTTCCTGTCATTAAGCAGGACATGCCTACAGTCTGGCAGCTGGTTGAACTGATGGCGGGCCACTTTATATGGGCGAGCACGGTAGGCATCTCAGAAAGTGCACTCTGCACAGCAAGTGGAGAGAAGGATCAAACGGCGGACCACTTTCTGTGCGCCTGCCCGGCCTTCAGTTGAATCAGGCTTCAGGTCTTTAGCCCTAATGTGTTAAGAAGCGACACAAGATCCTCTCAGATTTCTGCGTAGGTCGGGTAGATTTAAAGACAATTAAAAAGGCAACCGGAGTGCAGTACATTGAACTTAATATTGTATGAGTGCTCGCTAGTAGTCCCGACAAAAAAAACGATGTCTTAAAGAATGCAGGAGGTCTCTCTCGCTTATCCAACAGTACAGCGCCACACTTTGTTGCGTCCCCAGCCACTTTAGAGTGGAAAGAAACGAAAGATCGGATGAGTGTGCAAGGAAAGACTCTGAGCTTGGCCATCAGTGATTGGTAGAGGACATAGAGGGCATTCCTCTAAACGAACTGTACACTGCGATTGACTTGAGCCAAATGGCAGAAACCAATAGAAGCGGACCTCTGATTGTCAGCTGCAGGGTATACAAAGCGCTCTAGGCAAAACTGAATGTTAAAATAACAAAATGTCTGCTTGGATTTAACAGATATTTTGTCCTTTTAAGAATAAAATTAACATATACTACCAGTGTCCTCACAGGTGTTATAATGGGTCACAGGACTACCGCAATCCTAGTCAGTAGGAGGTACACCCACCACAATGACTTCTGCAGGAGGTGTGGAGTTGAAGAAGAAATTGAGTCGGTACAACACCTCCTCGGTGAATATCCTGCACTTCAAAGAAGCTGTGGCAAATAACTTGGCGTTTATTTCTTTGAAGACCTGGAAAATATGCAAAATGTCTCCTTAGAGGGACGAATTGGCTTCTTAAAAATGTATACAACTTAGTTAGGGGATGGAAATCAAATGCAGAGTTCACAGTGGGGCTTAGAGCTACCGAGTGTCTTGTCTTAGACAAGCAACCTGGTTAAACTAACCTAACCTAAACGGCACTTTTGGTAGTAATGAATCAGTAAATATGTTTACTTATATATTGGTATTATAGGTGGTGAAAGGGTTAATTTTTTCGTGTTAAATGGTACATTTTTTTTCTTCTACAGCTCCTTTGTTTTATGAAATTTTTTCTAGTTTTTACTCAAATAATTTGGGTTATAACTTTCGTACAGAAAAGTGGCTTTACCGAGTATATCTACAGGCACACCAATTTACAGCCCGTTAGTTCCAAAAGCAGGTATACATCGCAGTTTTTCAAAGTTTTCACGTTATTGGCTTTACAATCAGAGCCTCCCCAAAGCAATAAATTACTTTACCCGAGCAGCTGAATCTTCTTCCATAGGTCCTCAGTGGAAAACTGTAAGAATTTCTCGGAAAATTAACTCACAAGAACTTCCTATCAATCACCAGTAACAATTTAATAAACAAAAATGTAATATCTTGTAATGTATTTCTTAAAATTTGGAATATCAGTAAAAGGAAATGTTGAAACTATTTATAATACAATACTTTTTGTTTTTTTTTTTGTTACTTGTACTTTCATTCAAAAGTTTGTATTATGCTGCCATTTTCATTATAAAAATTGCAACAACTCTTCGTCAATAGTTACAACGAAAATAATAGCAACTAAAAATAGTAAAAGTCTAATAAATCTGCGCATTTAGCGCTGAACCGCAACCAGTAACCGTCAAACCCACAAAAGACCACTCCAACGCCAAAAATAACAATGGCACCAACACCAACACCAACGCCAACGCCAATAACTGTCGCCACGATAGTTACAATTTTGCTGTCACTAGCAGACTCAGTATAAGTAACAGTACAAGCACAACAACAACAGCTTTTAGCGTTACCACTAACGCAGACCACACTTTTGCACAATGCGCGCAACAAAAATAGCGAAAGCGAAATAAAGAGTAGCCACAGTGAGGAAAGGGAAAAATGTGGGTTAAAGCGAATCGAACAGGGTATTGTGCTACGAAAAAGTGAAAAGGCGAGCTAAAGTTACACAAATGTAACATAAATTTCATTAAATAAGCATGAAGCGACGAAAGTAAATATTTTGAAGCGGGTATCCTTTGGGCCTAAGACAACTAAGACTGATTTATTATCAGAAAATTTGGAAATAGCCAAAGGAAAACTGAATTTAGATTCGTCATCGGTAACCTTAAAAACTTCTGTGCACCGAGTTTCAAGTGAATCTGATAATTTTTTTTCCAAAATTTTATGGTTTCGCTGCTTTGAATTAAAGAAATTAACATCGCATTCACAATCCTCAACTCCTAAAACCCCAAAGTTCCAAGTTTCGAAGAAAACCGCTAATTTTTGGTTTTTTTTAATTTCGCTAACTACGGGGTCTTGTTGAGAATAAACGTTATCCAGATCAATACTATCCAATAGCGACTATAAAAAATCATTAATCATCTCTCTATAGCGCAATCCATTCACCAATAACACCTGTTATTGGAAAACCCTTTATATTGGTTTTGCCATTTTGAATTTTGAAAGACTTAACTTCAGCTGCTGAGATTTTCGGATTGTGTTTCCGGATGGACCTATCAACCTAACCTAACTTTTTAGCTATCCAAAGCTATTTCACCCAAACTCACCACAAGCGTCAGAAACATCGAATTCTAGATTTAAAAATTAACACCGGAGCCAGTGTTTATTCAAGACCTATAAGTGCGCTCAATGATAGCGTCAATGCGATCACAGTTCCAGCGAAAATCATTCAATCAAACTTCTGCCATTCCGTCTAGAATCGACCTGAAAAGAACTCACCCACAAAGCGATAACTTGCTTAAGATCCCCTCCTAAAGAAACTTATTTTATTCTTGATTGGCGCGGTAACCGCTCACGCGATTTCGACCGAGTTAACAAAACGCGCCAGTCGTTTCTTTCTTGTACTATCCGACACCAGTTGGGAACACCAGGTGAAGCTAAATCCTTCTCCACCTGATATTTCCAACGCAGAGGAGGTCCTCCTTTTCCTCTGCTACGACCAGCTTGTACCGCATCGAATACCTTCAGAGCAGGGGCATTTGTATCGATTCGGACGACATGACTCAGCCAACGTAGCCACTGGATCTTTATTCGCTGCGCTATGTCTATGTCGGGGTAAAGTTCATACAGCTCATTGCTCTATTGCCTGTGATACTCGCCGTTACCAAGGTGGAAAAATCCAAAATTCGTCCGCAGATCTTTTACTCAAATACTCTAAGGGGCGCCTAATCGGATGTTCCCATCGTCCAAACTTCTGCGCCATACGTTAAGACGGGCCAGATGAGAGCCTTATAGAGTGTTAAATTTGTTCGACGAAAGAGAACTCTACTACTTAGTCGAAAGTAACATCAACAACTAACAACATCAAGACGCACGCCATAAATAGGAGGAGAAGCTCCTACTTTTCAGATTTATTTTTCATATTTTTTTAATTTAATTTTTTTCATATTTTTGTATTTTTTTTTTTTTGTTTTTTTGTGAAGTTCTTCCGGCATCGCAATTTTGGTCTAGCATGAGCGCTTTAGACCCACAGACTTTTTCTGTACTAAAATTCCGATAAGAACCTGAACGTTCTTTGGTTTCAACAGAAACAGATCACAAACTAACCAACAATCGATCTTTTGCACGATAAGTTCCGTAGTCGCGTTACCAGACGGCGCGGCGATGGCCAGTTAACTCTTCCGCAAAGTGCTCTGAAGAAGCTTGAGGTTACCTTAGGTAGGTCAGCCTGGTTGCTTGTCTAATACAAGACACACGGTAGTCCAAAGGCTCACTGTGATACCTGCATTTAATTTCCATCCATCCAACTTAAACCACTTAGATATTTTTAGGAAAGCAATTCGTCCCTCCAGAGAGTCATTTTGCAAATTTCCGAGATTTTCGTAGAAATAAGTGCCAAGATATTTGGCGCGGCTTCTTTGAAGTGCAGAATATTCAGAAAGGGGGTGTTGTACCGACTCAATTTCTTGTTCAACTCCACACCTCCTGCAGATGTCATTGTGAGGTGCACCCATTCTACTGGCTAGGATGCCAATAGTACAATGACCTGTCATAACACCTGTGAGGACGCTGGTAGTTGATCTGTTGAATCCAGGCAGACATTTTGTTCTTTTAAAATTTGGCCAGAGCGCTTTGGAGACCCTGCAGTTAGTAGTTCGAGGTCACCTTCTATTGGTTTCGGCGATTTCGCTCAAGTTAATCACAGTTCGTTTATAGGAATGCTTATGTCCTCTACCACTCGCTGAAGGCCAAGCTCAGTGTATTTTTTTGCACACTCATCCGCTTTTTCATTTCCATCCACTCCAGAGTGGCCGGGGACCCAACAAAGTACGATGTTGTGTTCTTGGATAAGCCATCTTGAATTCATGCGCGTTGAGGCCAGTGCCTTGATCGCTTCTTGACTATCAACAAAAATGGTAAATGGAGATAAGTCCATCAGTCTTATCGTTTTTCCAGCCTTAAAAATAATAATACTAAAAATTGGCGCTTACATCCTTTGATGGGTGTTTGACCGCGCTCCTTTGTCCGAGCTCCTTTGTCCATTTGTGGTGTCCATCTTAATGTTTTCCCAGAAATCGAAGGACCTAATGCTCAGTGGTTTACCATTGCCTGCGGAGGAGCGACCGCTTTCAGAAAAAACTTTTTTTGCCATCTGGTGTTTCATGCCCGCGGCTTCAAACACGCGTACTACCGCTGACGCGCTGCTATGACGAAACCCCTTCATAGGCTCGAGTAATGCCGCTGCTGAGATTTATCACAAATTTTCACCCTTTGATAAATGCATTTGGAAAGTGAAGTGCTTACCAAAATATTTAAATTTCATAACAACTAACCAAATGTGGTTTCCTTTTTATTTTATTTCTATATAAAATTCTAATCCAACTGCAACACAAACCCGACAAGCTGACGCACTACATTGCGTGCTTTTATTGCTATTGTTGTGCTTAGACTCGTTGTTTTTGAACCACCATAAAACTGCAATTAAAATATACGATAAGTAACAACAACGTTCGCGAAAAGCCGCAACAATGTTGAATGGTTTCATTTTGGTGACAGATGTTAATGTCAGTTGTTATAGCTGGTAACAGTAAATATGTGTAGATATGTGGTAGTTGCGGACCGCAAGCCACACGCCACACTCACGCATACAGATCACATCGCAGATAAGTAACCATACCTTCAGGAATGATATGACGCCTAAGTATGAAAGTGACTACCAAAGGAAGCAGTGCCAAAACTCTTCCAGTCGGCAGAAAATGCGCGCCCGCAATCGATCTAAAACATCAACATGGAACAGTCCAATCAGTGGCTCTTCAGAAGGAGCATATTCACGGTGAATAATATCACAGATATCGAGAAAAAAAAACATGAGCATTGCCCACAGTCGACACACCCCTTTCATCCCACTGTTGATTTTGTTTACGGGTCAGGGTCCAGTGACTACCAGACTCATCTAATATCTGCCGTCGCTGTCAACATTTTGCTTGTAAATAGTATAAGTCTCGTAGTTTCCGATGCAACTGAAAAAGTTTCTTTTGAAAAACACGCATGAAACTCAGGTCAGTCTTAATTTTTGCTGCCCACAACTCGGCTCATTTGAGTACTGGGTAGTTGATCACATACGAGTATATGTTAATGTATTCGCGCGTGTGTGCGAATTGCTGTAGTAATTTTGCCAGTCGCCACTTATTTACGAGGATAATTACTTGTGCCAAAGGATTCACTGAAGCAAGGAAGGCTCTGCATGTGCAAGTATCGAGGCGCAGAGGAATGCAGATGGGTGGGTATCTTGTTTCATTAGATGAGCAATTCTGGTTTCGCCGTACATATTTTTGGTACATTTCTATGTAAAAGTAAAATATATTATAAAAGCACATACATACAGAGGATATGGCAGTCAAAAGAAGGTACATAAAACTAATTGACAAGTTTTAACTATTTTTTTATATTTTTTATTTTTAATTTCCATTATTTTTTGGTCCACGTTTTTTTAGGTCCTTTCCAGGTATCCGTGTTAGTCCATCTGTCAACGGCCTGCTTCTGGAATCACGAGAAGATCTCCCTTTTGTGCATGCCTTGTCGACAGCCTATTTCCCACATCTTCGGGTTCGTTATAGGATGCCCCCTTTCTAATTTTCTTCCATGATCCTATGGCCAGGTACCCAGTTGAGACTGGTGTCTATTTTGAATTGGTTATAGGTGACTTCAAAGCTAAGATGGCTGCTTGACTTCCTGAGAAAATGTATACTTCCGATAGTTGTTCTGGATGGTTTTTAATTATCCTGCAAGCTTTTCTTATGCCTAAAATCTTTGCTTGAAAGATGGTTACCCAATCCACCAGGCGAAAAAGCTTGGAAGTTTCGAGGTTTTTTGAATATACACCGGCACGTACGCCACAATCCATCTTGGATCCGTCAGTGTAGAGTATTTTCTTTGACTACTGTATTCAACTCCCATTTCCTTCGCGTAGTGAACTTTACCTTAAACTCTATTTTGAAAGCTAGGGTGAGTAAGTGCCAAACAGTTTTTTGACTGCTTTGCAACTCATGGGCAATAGAATAGGTGCTCACATACCAGTCCGACTCGACGATTTTTATGGTCTTATCAGCATTTCCGACGATTGGCTTAACAAAACAGAATATATAGAAGCACTGCATTGCTTTTGAGACTCTATCGGGTGCAAAAATAGCACAATTTCTTGGGCTGGTTGAAAAATACTCATTTCCCCCTTTTTTCTCCTGCATTTTGTAACGCTGTAACGCAGCTGGCTTAACCAACACAAAAGTGTAACAGAATATTTTTAACTTTTTTCTTTTTTGTTTTTTTTTTGCTTAGGCTGCGGCGCACTTCGACCAACCGAGATCTATTGCGCAAAACCTGCAGGGATGCCCTATATTTAAAAGCCACTAAAGGTGGTATAGCCTTTTCCTAGTGCAGGACTTCTACGTATTCTGAATTTTCCGTGTCTATTTCACAGACTTTCTCAAGCAATGGTCTCAGATAGACCAGTTTTGTTTAAGTGGTGTCTCAGCCTACAGTGACCTGTTAAAAGTCTTAAGACTACTCTACTGAGCGAAAGTAGTTTATAAGAAAAATATCTTTTAAATGTGACGCCCATGACGTGACGTCAGTAATGAATGATTTGTATAAGCTATCTTTTTTATGTCATCCTTTACATTTGTCAAGTAGACAGAAGTAAAATTTCACAAGATAGAATAACGCGTTAAAATAATTGAAGCTTATTATGAAAATGGTCGTTGGTTAAAAACAACGTAAAGCGAAATTCGAGATTTCTTTGGCGGAAATAATCGTCCAAATCAAAGGTTGGTGAAACCTTTTCAAGAAACTGGTGCTGTCGATGATAATAAAAAGACTAGCGGCCAAAAATTGGACGTTCTGTTGAGAATATGGCTGCAGGTTGCTTTCAACGTCGAACGTCGATATCTCCACATTCTGAAGAATTTCACATTCATGAATCGACTCTGTGGGGGATTGCACCTGTAGACGTGCTCATAGTGGACATTTAAATAATGTAGTTTTTTATATATTATATAATTACGAAAAGCCGTATTTTGAATAAAAATAGTGAAACCTGAAAGAATTTAAATTTTGTTTTATATATATTTTTATTTTATTTTAAAATAACATCTAGACGTGTCTTTTCAAAGGCCCTGGTACTACATATAAAATTTGGAAATTCTGAAAAAAAAACAAATGTTGGCAAAACGAAAAATATGTAGTAAATATATTTAAAATATTTGAACTAAAAAATAATAAAAATAATCATATTTCATATAATCGTCAAGATATCCATATTTTTTGCTATTTACAATATTATTATATTTCAGCTAAGGCAAAGCCATCAATCGTTCCTTAATGAAATAAATATCCCATTAAATTTATTAATTTCTTATTTATTGGTGCAGTCGCAATATTTAATTCCCATAACGACTACGATTTCTTTCATAGCGGTACACGTGTCCAGGTTATTTTGTTTGCTTGGTAAATAAAGTATGATTCTCTCTGTTACGGAGCAGTTACACACATACTTGTGCATATGTGCATATGTATGTATGTGTATGTATTTCTTCATAAAAAGAATATTAAGTCAACAATTCATGTAAACAACTCAAGTCAAGTGGGTAGGTAGCCTTAGAAAATTGATTTCTCCTACAAAATGCGTAGAAAATACATCTATTAATAAATCAGTATGTGGATATATGGACATGTGGGGGTGTGGGTGTGTGTATCTAATGCACGAAAAATGGCAAAAAGCTCTACTTTATTGGGCAAATACTTTACAGTTGTTGTAGAGTATTAAAATAAAGAAGTCGCATATGAATGAAAAGGAAGGCAGAGAAATGTTTGGACTGTCTGCAGGTATTGGATATTGTCTTGCAAAACTTAAACTGCACAAAGAGACAGAGAAGCATCAGCAGTTAGTGTCCTTCTGATCTGATCCAAGTTTAAGTTAAAAAGAAGTTTTGTGAGACAATTTGCCAAAGCAACTGCTTTGTAATAAAAATTACGTAAATGGCTCGAGTAGCCAGGTTCAAGTCTATGCAGAAGGGGTGGGAACATAGAGTTTAAATATTCAAAGCTATCTGCAAGAAAGTAAAGTTATTTAAATACTCATATCTTTAGACCATAGAATTATTTCATAGAGGGTGCATAGGAATTCTATAGCTAACGTATGAACCCTTCAGAGCAGTCTGTTTGACCGAACTTAACCCACCTATTATTCCAACACATCGGTTATTTCACCAAATAGCGGTTTTTTTGTAGAAGTAAAGTCCTCTCTCCTGGAACAAAAGTAACACTTTAAAAGGTTCTCATCATATCCATCCTATCTTATAGCGCAGATGCTTCGACGAGACGTCCCTTGGTGTGTTTGAGAGAAAAATTCTGATGTACCTTGTACCTTTGCACTTACGTTGCAAGTCTCGTAGGCGATGGAACAATGAGCTCTATAAGGTTTACGGTGACAAAAACAAAAGAGTACAAAACATTCAATAAACACAAGCAAAAAATGTAAAAACCCGAAAAATTAATTAAAAATAAAAAACACCAAAAAATTCGATAAACAAAAAAAATTTAAAACAAATTTTAAAAAAAATTTTAAAAAAATTTTAAAAAAAATTATTAAACATACAAAACAAAAAAGTGCAAAAACTTTATATTCCCAAAATAAAAAAGTACAGAAAATTCAATAAAAAAAAACTAAATATAAAAAAAAATTAATTAAAAATAAAAACAAAAAAGTACAAGAAATTCGATACAAAAAGTAGTTTAAAGCAAAATTAATTAAAATAATAATAATAATAATAAAATACAATAATATAATAGTTCAAAAATGTCCATAAATCAAATATCAATAATAAAAAAAATTATTGAAGATAATATCAAAAAAATAAAAAACAATTCAATGATCACAAAACACTGTAAAAAACTCATAAATTAGTTGAAAATAAAAATGAAAAAGTAAAATAAAATTCAGTAAACAAAAAATAAAAGTAAAGAAACAATTAATTAGAACTAAAAGCAAAAAAGGACAAGAAATTCAATAAACAAAAACACAAAATAAATGTCAAAAAAAGTTGAATTAAAATCAAAATAAAAAAGTACAAAAAGTTCAATCGAAGTAAGAATAAAAAAATTCAGTAAAAAAAAACCAAAAATGTAAAAAGCCCATTAAAAAGAAAAACTACAAAAAATTCAATTAAAAAAAATTTAATACAAATAAAAACAAACATAAAAATGTAAGCAACTCAATAAAGAAAAAAAAATAAGTATAAACAATAATTTAATTAAAATAAAAAATAAAAAACTTGAATAAACAAAAAATAAAGTAAAAAACAAAATTTATAAAAATAAAAATAAAAAATACAAAAGTACAATAAAGAAAAACTAAAAACCAAATATAAAACAAACAAAATTAAAAATAAAAAAGTACAAAAAATTCAATACACAAACAACGAAAAATAAACGTAAAAAAGACTCAAAAATGTATTAAAAATAAAAGTGGAAAATTACAAAAATTCAATAAACAAAACTCAAAACTACAAAATTTCAAAAAAAATGTATTAAAAACAAAAATAAACAACAAGAATAAGAAAAACCAAAATTAATTAAATATAAAAAGTACAAAAAATTTAATCAATAAAAAATAAATACAAAAAATTAATAAAAATTAAAAATTACAAGAAATTCAATAAACAAAACTTAATTTAAAAAAAATTACAAAAATTCCATAACCAAAAACCAATTAAAAATTAATTAAAAATAAAAATTAAAAAGCAAAAAACTTTCAATAAACAAAAAATAAATTAAAAACAAAAAAAGTACAAAAAATTCAATTAACAAAAAACAAAAAGTAAATGTAAAAAACCTGATGAAAAAGAAAAATAAAAATTTGAATAAACGATAAACAAAAAAAAAATAAAAAATGAATTTAAAAAAAAGTACAATAAATTAAATAGACAAAAACCCAAAAATTAATTAAAAATAAAAGAGTACGAAAAATTCAATAATAAAAAATATCTATAAAATAATTATTTAAAATAAAAAAGTACAAAAAATTTAATAAACAAAAAATAAATGTAAAAAAACAAAATATATAAAAATTAAAATAAAACATACAAAAACTTCAATAAACAAAAAATCAAGTGTAAAAAAATTGTTTAAAATACTAATGAAAAAGTAAAAACAATTCAATAAGCAAAACAAATAAAAAATTAAAAATAAAACTAAAAATACACAAAAAAATAAATTTACAGAAAAAAAAAATTAATTAAGAATAAAAGAGTACAAAAAATTCAATAAATAAAAAATTACTGTAAAAAAACGAAAATACGAATAAATGAAAAAAATAAATGAAAACAATCCAAAAATTAATTAAATATTAAAAGTTAAAAAACTTCAATAAACACACAATTAATTATAAATTAATTAAAAATAAAAATTAAAAAGCACAAAAATTTCAATAAACAAAAAAAATAAATTAAAAAAAAAAGTAATATAAAAAAAACTAACTAAAAATAAAAATGTACACAAAATTTAATAAACGAAAATAAAAAATAAATAAAATATGAATTAAAAATAAAAAAAAAAAAGTTCAAAAAATTTAATAAACGAAAATAAAAAATAAATAAAAGATGAATTAAAAATAAAAAAGTACAATAAATTTAATAGACAAAAAACCAACAATTAATTAAAAATAAAAAAGTACGAAAAATTGAATAATAAAAAAAATCCATAAAAAAATTATTTCAAATAAAAAAGAAAAAAAAATTTTTTAAACAAAAATAAATGTAAAAAAAAGAATGAATTAAAAATAAAAATAAAAAAGCGCAAAAAATAAACAAAAAATGCAATGAATAAAAAAACGAAAAAATAAATGTTAAAAACCCAACATTAATTAAAAATAAAAAAGAAAAGTTAAAAGAAGAAACTTGTGTGGAAAGAATAATCTCACTATGTTCTACAGTATCAACATAAAAGCCTAGAGTTCCAGTGTGAAAATAGAGGCTAAAGTATAACTCTTCGGTATTTTCCTAATTATTTACAACTAATTCCAATAGAAGTTCATCAAAGAAGGCTTTCATGGCAGGACATTTTTCTTATACATATGTATGTGCATTAAATATATCTGTGATTTCACACTTTTGTTATTGTATGTTATTTGCCGTTGACAGAGGGGAAATCCATGCTCTTGCCTCTCTGTTAATATCCGTGAGTGTTGGAGTGTTGGTATGATCAGCAAGCAGGTACACGACATACATATTTTAAGTACATTCACATAAATGCAATTGTGTTGAACAAAAGAAATGCTGACGTCAAAGTCTGTGTTACTATGGCTGCACTCACTGCAATCATACATACATACCTACATACGTATTAACTTAGCTACCAACACTTATACGCACACGTAATTTATACAAAATCCTCTCTCATGGCCCGACAATTATGATATTTTGCGTAATTACCCGGGAAAATTTCTATTTACGTTCGCATTTCAATGGGACTTCAATGGAATGTAATCACCAACTGCAAAGGGTGAGCCAATGGCTAGTTTCGTTTTATAAATGAAACTTGAAAGGGTAAATTTTCCAATTAAATGAGGAATTTAATTTTATTTAAATGGATATCTCGCGTGTAAAAATTTTAAATCGATAAAATAAATTGAAATATGAAAAAAATTCTTAAGAATAAAGTAAAATCTTTGCTACTAATTTTCAATAGCTGCGCATGCATTTGCTTCTTAGCAATCGGGTGCTGATTTTCCACATCACCGCCGTCTGGGGCAATGAAAAGCTGCCTTCCTCCTGGTCAAAAAGCATCATTGCGAAGCTACCCAAGAAAGTTGCTGATTTTCCACATCACTGGCGTCTAGGACAAAAAAAGCTGACTCCTTCCTGGTCAAAAGGCATCATCGTGAGACTGGCAAAGAAAAGCGATTTGCGTGACTGCGGCAACAGTCGATCATACAAAGCAGACTCTAATGTATCAGATGCTACTTATGGGAACGAACCAGCTGGATTTCGCCCTCACCGCAGCTGTGCTGAGCAAGCCAACACTCGTCGCATCATAGTGGAGCAACCAATTGAGTGGCGCTCTCCGCTTTACTTACTGTTCGTTAACTTTAAGAAGACACTCGACACACTCCAACGAGACTTAATATAACTGGCGTTGAGTAGAAAGGAAGTTCCCGCTAAGATAAACCACCTTATCAGAGCCCTTTAAAAGACCTCCGAACTAGCAGTGTTTGAAAACGGCAACATCAGCGACTCACTCACCACCAACGCAGGCGTAAGACAAGTTGTTTACTGTCGCTCCTTCTCTTCGTCATTGTCCTAGATTGAAGTTTCACCAGCCATTTTGAGGACCTGGACTTCGCCGATGACGTCTGCATCCTCTCTCACAAACTCATTGACAGGCAAGCGAAGGTGGGCAGAGTAGACACAGAGGAGGTCAACATCGTCAAGAGGAAGGCTATGAGAGTCAACAACAACAAAGCAGGACCCATAATAGTTGACCCGAAGGCTATGAGAGTCAAAGCAAGACTATAATGGTTGACGGGTGCCCGGTGGAATCTGTCGATAGCAAAAGCTTTCGGCTGCACAATCACTACAGATGGCGGAGCAAATGAAGTTGTCAACTGCAGGCTAAACAAAGCAAGGACGGCGTTCGGTCGAATGCCTACAGTATGGACGAGTTCGCAAATCTCCAGGTGCTCTAAACTGCGAATATTCAGTTGACGCGTCAATATTATTGTACGGAATGCAACATGGCTGGTCTCCAAGACCATCAAGCAGAGGCTACAATGTCTCGTCAACAAGTGGCTCCGCATCATCTGTAGAATATTCTGACCGAACACCATCAGCAACGACGCGCTGTGGATATCAACGAATAAGGAGCCCAGCCCATGGCAAATCAAGGGCGGAACTTGGCGATGGATAGATCATACACTTAGAAAACTACCAGATAGCATCAGGAGAATGGCACTTGACTGGAGCCCGCACGAAAGCAGAGGTCGTGGTCGGCCAAAGATTACTTAGAGAGGGTCGATGTAACTGAAAACTGATGTAAGAAAAAACTTTGTTCCCCTAATTGAAAGTACGACCCATTACAACTACTTGCAATAAACTCACGGCCTTGAAAATATAACACTCACTTTAGAAGTAAGTTTCTGTATATCTCGAATAGTTGTTCAAGCGAAAAGCGAGGCATTAAACTGAGCTTCCGTCACTTTTTCAACTGCGGAATAACAATTGGTACCAGATTTTAATGTGTTTTAAAAATAAATCACCGAATGTCACACTCTGTACACACGTGCGTGAATAAGCGAGGCGAGCTATGAATAAATCGTAGTGGAATTTTCTTAATTAATTATTGTACTTATTTTTTCTTAAAAAAAATACAAAGTATTTTACAATAAATATGGAAGCGCATGAGCCAATCAGCTTAGCGATTTTTTCAAGTTAATACACAAGAGGCGATATTTATAGTATTTTATGGTTGATCTACAAGCAACGGGATGACGTAAAGCATTTCAATTTTCATTGTGCTTCACTTCAAAGCCAGCCGGAAATTGGCATAGCAACCTAAATGTATGCCAGTAATTTTTTTCTGTTCACCGAACTTATCGGGAAAACAACTGAAGATTTATGCACAATTCAAAATAATTGAACTAATCAACTACTTTTCACATTAACTGTGAAAAATGCAGCACTCAAAGCGCTAATTGGCTCATGAAAGTTGCTTAAGAAGCACTGCAACTCAACTATTGAAGGCGCTGAAACCCTAGAGTGGAGGTGTGGTGAAGTGCCTATAATTAGAACACAAATTAAAGAGAAGTCCTACAAATGAATTGATGAGCATCACACGAATTTTCGCTGTAATTAGTGGATTCTATAGATTTATTTATGAATTCGCCAAGCAACAAAGATTTTCCTGAGAAGCCTCTGGCCAACAGAAATGCGTTGATTTGCTTTTATCGGAGGCTAAAGATGATCAACTAAGTTTTTAATCGGCTTACAGCTTCATACATAGCAGTCAGAATAGCAAAAAGAGATAAATATTTTTACATAATTTTTCCTGGAGACCAACCTCGGTTGTGTCCCCTTTTTAATAGAGGCTGTGAATGCCACTGAAATATATTGAAAACAGAAATTCAAAAGCCCAGATAGAAAACACCAGAGGGGAGGTTTTGCTAAATCTTTACGAGGATTTCGGGTTGATTGTTCTAAACGGAAAGATGAAAGCAGATTCAAAATGGAATTCTACGTTTGTCAGTCAAGGGGGTGAGTCAGTAATAAAATAATGTTTTGGTTAATAAAGATACGTTTTCAAGTGTGATGGGGAGCTTTGAAGTGGAATTTAAAAATTAGTCAGCTCATAGGCCAATCATCAAACTTCCGCTTGGTATAACAACAAATACTTTTGAAAGGTGTAAGCTGCTGCCAAAATTTAGCTGGAGTGGTCGAATAACAGAAAAAGTCACGAGTATTAAAAAAAAACAAGATAGAGAACTTTGAAATAGAAAAGACGCTAGAAATACTAGATTTCCCGGAAGCGATAGAGATTTCTGAATACTAGGGTGGTGGTGTGAATGTTGACGATCTAACTATAAGGCTGCTTCTCAATGCCGATGATATAGTCACGTTAAAGGATGAAATAAATACACTTTCAAAAATGATAAATAATTTATAGGCATACTGTGAAAAAGGGAGCATGGAAGTTATTACCTGGTCAAAGCGGCCACCACCGAAAAAAAATAAATAGCAATATAAACGAGAAAATATTAATATACAGGGTGACAAAAAATAACTGTATACAAACTTCTCTGTGCAATTAGGTGAATGTAAATTATTTTAGCGAATGCTCTTATTTTGTGATTTTGTGTGTGTTCTGAAGTACAAAAAAAACGTATTCGTTTCTGTTCCAGCTCTTTTTAAATACTTTGTGTAACGATGTAAAGTAGTCACTCTGCTATTATAGCCCTGCATCAGCTAGGAGCACGCAACTGCGAGATAGCATGGAAGCTTGGGATTGGACGTTCATTGGTTTCTCGTGCAATCAAACGATTTAAGGAGCTTGGAATTGAAGGTGACCGTCCTGGAAGAGGAAGAACACGAACTGTGAGCACTTCCAACAACCGAGAAATCATCAAAAAAAAGAGTTCAATACGAAATTCTATGCCTGAGGCATCAATCGTGAATCAGTTCGCCTTGTAGCAAAAAAAAAACTTGGACTTAAGCCTTATAAACTACAAAAATGCCAGCTGCTCACGGATGAAAACAAGAAAGTAAGACTCGAAAGATGTCCAACGTCGGGCCGCAGGTACGGGCTGGGAAAAAATCGTGTTTACGGATGAAAAGCTGTTTACCGTTGAACAAGCTCACAATCATCAAAACGACAGAAATTGGTCCAGAAGCCCCTGGATGTTGTTTTTGTTGTTGTTGTTGAAGTGGTTGAGTATTTCCACTGAAATAAACCTAATTAGTGACCAGCACCGTTTTACTACCACCGTCCTCGTATAACGATGTTTTTTTTTGTTGTTGTTCTAAGTCAAATCCCTTTAGTGAGGTCCAAGTATAGCAACAAATTCTTTATCTCGATGTCTGAGATCTCATTAATTAGCTGCAGGAAAGGCTTACCAAAGGAGCGGAGTCGTGCCCTAGCTATCCCTGGAGATTCACATAAGTAGTGGAAAAGACTTTCCTTCGCCCCTTTCGCTTGACAGCTTCTGCAGATGGCATTGAAGGGGAGGTTGAGTCTGGCTGCATGATCCCATACTTTCCAATGGCCTGTAAGGGTAGCAGTAATGTGTGAGATGTTTGGCCGAGAGCATCCTAACAGATCATTCGTACTTTGGATTTTGTATGACGGCCATGTGTTTTTTGTTGTAATACATGTAGTTAGTTGCTTCCATCTTCTTTCAGCTAAAGCATGATAGTGTGAAGCAATAGATACTTTTAATGTGTTGAGTGGGGTGGAAACTGCCACCGCCTCTGCTATTTCTAGTGTCGAGCCTTTTCTTGCTAGCTCATCCGCTATCTCATTACCCCGCATGTTCCTACGACCGGGAACCCATATCAGAGTGATTTCAACCCAATGACTGAGCATTTCCAGCTCCTCTCTACACTGTAAAACTAGTTTGGATGAAATGGAGTTGGAGTCCAAGGCCTTTATAGCTGCCTGACTGTCTGAGAAGATAGCTACTCTTGCACCAACTTCCTTGTAGAGTTTTAGTGATTTGCATGTTTCTCTGATCGCTAACAGTTTTGCCTGGAACACGCTGGCATAGTCAGGAAGACGAATTGACTGGGATAGGTTGAGCGGCTCCGAATGGAAGCCAGCTCCCACACTACAGTTCATCTTAGAACCGTCGGTATAGATTTCGATATAGTATTTTCCAATCACCTTCCCTTTGATCCATTTCGCTCTCGGTCTAAAACGTACAGTGAAGCCTTTCTTGAAGTTTAGGTCAGGACTGTGTAGTCTGATCTGTTTTTGAGCAGCGAGGATCCTTGTAGGAGAATCTTACTGTGACCATACGGCCTTGTTGTCCAGCTTCCTATGTCTCCGAGACTCACCGTGCTGCAAGTAGCTATTGTTGTAATGTGTAAATCTAATGGTAGCAGATGAGTTAGTACATTGAGCGCTTCAGTAGGACTGGTGCTAAGCGCTCCTGTAGTTAAGATACACGCTGTTCTTTGTATCTGGTTTAGCTTAGTTTTGTTGTATTTCCTTTCTGTTGCAGGCCACCAAACTAGTGCCGCATATGTTAGTATTGGCCTTACAATGGCTGTATAGGACCAATTGGATAGTTTTGGTTGGAGACCCCAACATTCTCTTAAACGTGTAAAGTGCTATATTCGATTTCTTTACCCTGTACTCTACGTTGGACTTCCAGCTGAATTTGGGGTCTAGGATAAGACTTAGGTATTTTGCCTGTTGGGTTAGCGTGAGACTGACGCCGTTTAGTTTTGGGAGATTAAAGTTTGGTTGGTACCTTGGTTTTCTTAGTAAATAACATCAGTTCAGTTTTTCTCGGGTTTATACTTAAACTACAGTCCGTGGCCCAATTGCTGAGTAATACCAGAGCTCCTTCCATAATCTCACTGATTGTGGTTAGAAGCATTCCTGAGACCATAAGCACTATGTCGCCCGCGTACGCCACTACTTTAATTCCCCTTCGGTTGAAATTGGACTGGAAAGCGACTAGTAACCACAGCAGAGGGTATAAGACTCCTCCCTGAGGGATTCCCCTGTTGACAGAGCGTTTTACCGTGCTGCTGCCTACCTCACCGATAATTATTCTAGTTTTAAGCATCTTCTCTATCCATTCGCTGAGACCTATGTCTATGCCTAACATATTAAGAGCCTCGATTATGGATATTGTGCTAACATTGTTGAACGCCCCCTCTATGTCGAGAAAAGCAACTAGTTAGTATTGCTTGTATTCTATGCTCCTCTCAATTGCACTTACAACCTCATGAAGAGGTGTCTCTGTGGATTATCCTTTGAGGTTGAGATGGTGAAATCATTGTGTCTGTAATCTTCTTCCTGACATATACATCCAACAATCGCTCGAGAGTTTTGAGAATAAAGGAGGGTAAGATATCTTTTGCTGTATCACGGCCCCTGGATGAGTGGACGTTTCAACAGGACTCGGCGCCAGCCCACACAGCAAAAACAACCCAAGAGTGGTGCAAAGCCAATTTCCCCTCTTTCATTACTTCCCAAGAACGGCCACCCTACTCACCGGATCTGAATCCGCTAGATTACAGCGTATGGTCGATTTTGAAAGCAAGGGTCTGTGCAAAACGCCACAAAACTTTGGAGTCCCTAAAGCAAGCGTTGCGTCGAGAGTGGGATTGCATAACGGTAGACGAACTACGGCCTATAGCCCAAAATTTTTTGAAACGTTTAAGCTTGTGTATTCCTGCTAAAGGTGGCCACTTCGAAACTGGCTGAATATAATGTTACTCAAACATTGTCTATTAAAATTTCACAATTTGTTTTGAGCTTTTATCAGTGATACATTTTTTTCATTAAAAAATGTTGTATACACTTATTTTTGGTCACCCTGTAACAGACACATGGCACTTGACCATCTGGGATTGGTGCTTACACCCAAAATGGTTTTCCTGCAACAACTAGAAAAAAAGAATAACGCTGCAAAGTCAAATTCATGTGGAATAACTGAAAGAAGGAAATAAACTTAGGTGTGAAATGGAAAATGTTTCAATCAGTCTGTCGAGCTGTCCAAAGTTATGCTGCACAGGTATACTGTATGTTGGACAATGTTAACAAATTACAACTACAATTCATAAAGAAAATTGTTAAGCTCCCACGGAGTTCGCCTACTTATGCTATTTATTTTTGTAACAGGTATCGAGTGTGGTCTCATTTACATGCTTGCATTATATTTAAATTATATATAATATAGAAAAACTAAAGCCTTGAGGCTCCCACGCCTCTTAACAAAAATAGTTTTAAAAATAAATGCTTTCTGGACTAAGGTTTTAAATCAAATAGGATTTGGCCTACAATTCGAAATGGGATGAAAAGTTGCTAGAAAAAAGCAAGTGGGCAGAAAAGAAAGAAACAAATATTTCTAAATTGTATTAATACTACTAACAGGCAAAAAATGTGGTATAGAGCGCTAAACAGTTCGGGCAGAATATATAAGGAACTGTACCACAGTGAAGGTGAAAGTTATGATGGTATAGAAAAACTTAAAATTTCAAGGATTTTTGAAGCCAATAATAATCGCATTATACTTAATGGCCTTTACAATAAGAACGGTTCTGTATGTAACCTAGATGAGAAGGAATAAATCCCACATTTTCTTGGACAAGGCCCAATATTAAAACAATACCGCTGTACTTTCGATCGAAAGGCCGCTCTTAGTAATAACGAAAGTGTTCATGTTCTAAATGGGGTAAATGTGCTGTAGTGGAAAAAATTAATAAATTTTATTACTGGTGCTTTAAAGTACAGATAATTTATTTTAAAATAAAAAATAAATAAGGAGCTTTTTCATGGCAGAAATACACTCGGAGGTTTGCCATTGTCTGCCGAGGGGCGACCGCTATTAGAAAAATGTTTTTATTAATTTTGCTTTCACCTAGTTCGAACCAACGACCTCTCTGTGAATTCCGAATGGTAATCACGCACCAACCCATTCGGCTACGGCGGCCGCCCCCGTATTATTATAAAGGGTGGTTAAATTTCAAGGGCCGAAGTTGAATGTGAACCACACCTAAACGCCAAGTTTTTTTCAGCGTTTCATTTAACATTTTTCAATTTCAGACTAACTCAATTTGAACCATGGAAAGATACATAATCAAGCAATGCGTTAAATTTTTTCAGGCTTATTATGAAAACGGGCGTTCAAATCAAAATGCATATCGCGCACTTCGTGATTTTTTCGGTCAATTTAATCGTCTAAATGTGCGTGAAATCGGAAAAATTGTGCAAAAGTTTGAGCAAACCGAGTCTGTAGGAGATCTGAAAACACCAGTGCATGCTCGTACCAACAGCTCGTACTGCAGAAAATATTGCGGTAGTGTGGTTGAAGAGCCGTTCACCTCAACTCGTCGTCGTGCCCAACAATCGCACCTCTCACGCTCGTCGTTGATGAACATTATGCATAAAGACTTGCATTTACACGCTTACAAGGTGCAATTGACTCAAGAACTAAAGCCACTTGACCATTTCAAGCGTCGTCAAAGCTCAGAAAGGTGGCATGAAATGGCAACAATGAATTACCAACTTTCGAAGAAAATCATCTTCAGTGATGAGGCACATTTTCACCTTAGTGGATTCGTCAATAAGCAGAATTGCCGCATTTGGGCGAATGATAATCCAAGAGTGATAGCCGAAAAACCAATGCACCCACAAAGATTGACTGCTTGGTGCGGTTTATGGGCAAAATGAGCCCGGTCAGGCAGTTACTGTGTGTGTGTTCGCTAACGTGAGATGATAACGAACTTTTTATGACCCGAATTGGAAGATATGGATGTGGACGATATGTGGTTTCAACAGGACGGTGCCACTTGTCACACAGCTAACGAAACATTGGCTCTTTTGCGCGAAAAATTTGACGGCCGAATAGTCTCACGTCGCGGCGATGTAAATTGGCCGCCAAAATCATGTGATTTGACACCGTTGGACTTCTTTCGTTGGGGTAATTTGAAAGAAAAGCTGTACGTTGATAAGCCAGCAACAATTCAAGAGCTAAAAGATGAGATAATTCGGCACATTAACGGCTTAGAACCTCAATTATGCCTCAGAGTCATCGAAAACTTGGACCATCGGATGAAGGTGTACCGCCGAGGCCGCGGCAGCCATTTGGCCGATATTTTGTTCCGTACGCAATAGAGCCATACCAGTATTATCACAAAAATTGTATTTTATTCAAAATCAACACCGGCCCTTGAAACTTAACCACCCTTTATAATATTGTAGATAAATGAGTTGTTTGATAAGGAGTGGAAGGAAAGGAGAATCAAATCTCTTCAAAGCTTCCGCGATGCCAAGAAATATTTCAATGAAAGTAATAAAATGAAGTAAGAGTAAGTCTGGTACAATGGTATTCTAGAAAAAATCAATCAAATATCAAAGAGTGGAAAAAAACACCTCACTAGGGACGTGAAAACCGAAAACTTTTACGCGAGAGCCTCAAGAATCGTAAACAATCCTATTCTGTGCTTGCAGCTGCCCAGTCGGAAGATATTGGAAAATCCGTTAGTGCTCGAACAGCAAGAAGAAGACCCCTGAAAATGGATTTAAAAGGATGCAAAGTCCAAAAGAAGTCGAGACTTTCAGAAAAAATTAGAAAAGGCGTTTTGAATCGGCTCTCCGATAACATTTTACGGAGGAAGATTGGTCAAATAATCTGTGGGCTGATGAATCGAACTTCGCGAGAGGCTTAGTTTACATCATTTTAAAATATTTATAACCATAGGTTATTTTACGCTAACTCAATTTCGAGGCAACAACACAAATCTTATAGAACGATTTTTTTTTCCTTTCCTACAGGTATTTGGAACACCTGTGGAGATGTTCTTGAGGCGACGGATTGGCGAGGAATACCATCCAGATTGTGTGGTACCCACTGATTAAGCATGAGGGAGGCAGCATTGTCACAAAAAAGCGACTACGATACGTGTGTTTAGAAACAATAACATGGTTTTGTTAGATTGGCCCATGTAGATGTTCCAAAAATTTGTTTTCTATACCCCCAAGTTTCTAATTCTCCAGTATTACACATGGAGGAAATTTTGTTTCCTAAACCGAACTTATTATTATTTAAAATTAGGATTGATATGCTATCATTATCCAGATGCTTGCCGCTCTGTTGGACACCTCGTTCAAAACCTTCGGTGTGGCCTTTTTCTGTCCTGTTCAAGGATCCTGGAAGCTCAAGTCATTAGCTAACTTAGCGACACATTTGCAAAAAGCAGTGGTCACTTTGGTAGCCACATTTGAAATTACTTGTATTTTT
Source organism: Anastrepha ludens (assembly GCF_028408465.1). NCBI lineage: Eukaryota > Metazoa > Arthropoda > Insecta > Diptera > Tephritidae > Anastrepha > Anastrepha ludens. Next base: position 12,944,970 of record NC_071499.1, read on the forward strand.
GTGGGGTGCCGAATACTTTTTACCAAGGCTGTATGTACAACTCATTATACAAGTATATAATGGACACATAAATACTACTACCACTACTACAACTATCGCTTCATACTCGAACCTGAGAGAAGTTCGAAAACGCGTTTTTCAGACTAACCGCCGACGCGCGACACTTAAAGAAGTTTCAACTCAAAAGTAATGAAACAAAGAAGCTTAAGAAGAAAATTACTTCGCGCCCACATAGACAACACTTCACTGTAAATTACAGCATATTTCACTATTGCTATGAAGCCCTCAAAATATATATGAAAATGAAAAGCAAACCTATCAGAAAAAGTGAAGACACACTTATAAATCATGTCATAATCGAGGGTTGATAAAGTGTCGCGAACGGTGTCGCAAATAAAAATAAGCTGGCAGGCAGTAAGAAAGTAGAAAAATGGTTGAGGAAAAAGTGCCAAGACTATGTGAAATGTTGTTTACAATTTCTGGCAACAAAATGTTGTCTGCTACCTTGTCTGCTGGCTTGTGGCCTCGATGATAAATGAATTGCGTCGCAAGTGACAGCTACAAAACTACGTACAAGAATTTTGCGTAGAAGTGCATGAAGTATGGAAAGCGAAGTGGGATATGCAAGGGCAGGGGCATAGGATATTTTCACAGCTGAAAGAGATTTATACCTGTGAAGCGTGAAGTCGATTTTTTACAATAGTCGTCGTGTAATTAATTACAATTAAAACTAAAAATATAGATTTCACATCCAAAAGGGATGAAGATTCTTGTGCTGAACAAGTGCGCTTTGATACAAAATTAATTTGATTTCATTAAAAGCAAAAAATATGTGGATTTTAGAATTTAATTTCATTCTTAGAAAGAAAATTTCAGCTTTCAAAATGGCGCGAAATCTCATTCAAATGATTTTCAGGGCTGGCTTTATAGCACCCCTTTCTGTTTTTAGGCACAAGGTTAGGTCAGGATAAGTTTGGCAGCCGCATCGCACATAGAGACAGCGATGCCACTTATGCCACGAAATGGGGCCGTTGTGAGCCGCAGGGGCTCTGTTATATTTCCCTTTCCATATTGAACCATTCTGAGCTTTTGAGAAAGCCTACAAGGTTGTGGACATGGTGATCTTATAAAAAGGTAGAGGAAACGTAATGGTCGTCCGTGGCAGCGCCCCATACCACGGCAAGGTCATGGTTATACCCCGAGGTGACCCGGTGTCGAGGTAGCTCCGTAGAAATACAGTCGGAAAAACCTCCACGGGTCGCGTGACACCTTGGGTTAGGGGTGGCAAGGAGAGGAAATGATGGGAGGATGGGAGTTTAGGAATAGCAATTTCACCGTAAAGCGGATGGATGGCTAGCCAATCCCCATATGGAGTTTCCCTCTCAGTTCGTGTTGAGTTGGTCCCCATAATAGGGGTGTCAAACCACCACTTAAGCCTTATCCCCGCGACAAAGAGACCAACATGATGATATCTTACAAAGTGTAACTTTATTTTCATCTTACAATTCTAGAATTGTTGTTGTGTTCAGAGCATAATATTTATCCGCACGAGCGCCCTACAAAACATAGTCTAATAGAGCCTAAACGGACATCTGGCATCCACGTTCCGACTGATTATTGGATTTTCGAAGGCAGTGCGCAAAAGTTCGAATTTAGAGTTGGCTGTGTGGATCGTAGAGCCCTGTTGAAACCAAAGGTCTTCTATGTCCGCCTCTGCAAATTTTGAACACTAAAAAAACGATTAATATGGCGCGGTAACATTCGCCATTCACTGGACCCGACGAATTTTTATAAGCTTTCAAAAGAAAACAATTAAGGAAGGCTAAATTTGGTACGGCCAGATTTTTGCAAACACATTTTACGAGTTTTAGCTTGTAACGTTATAGAGACAGAAGGCAATTTAGTCCTAACATATGCCGCATCTTAATGAGGTAGGCAGCTATACGAGCCATACTTTTATACTTTCGTCGTATTTATTTTATTGAGTCCATCATTTGCACCAGAGATATAATTTCTTTTTTAAATTACCGTTATACGCACTTTCAACACAAAACTACCTTAAACAACACGAGTACTTTCTACTAAGCTTCACTGAAATATATTAATTTTTGCCCGGGTTATCATACACATTGACGGACAGACATGTCTAAATTGACGTCTTCCATCATTTTGAGCATTTCGGTATATACAGCCTTGACGAAAAGTATTAGGCGCCCCACTGAAACACAATTAATTGCAAATGTCGCTGCTTTTTCCAAATGTGTTGATAGAAATGTGTTCAGATAAAGAAACACAGCATAACAACTTTGCTCTACGCTTAGCTAAGGCTGGACAATTGCAGAGGAAGTGTTCTACTGTTTTATCTTCTTCCTCGGTTCCTACAGCTTCTGAAGTATTGATCATGAGAAAATACTCCAAGCCTAGAAGAGTGCCTACCTAACAGCCAATAACCGGTAATACTAGCCACGGCCATCGAGATGTTCTCTCTAGAGAGGTTGAGCAACACAAGTATTTTCTTCTTTCCGTGACTTTTTGGCATCCTAAAGAATGATATTTTTATCCTTAATTTCCAAGTTTCCATAGGAACTCCAATATTGCCTCTTTTTTCAAGCAAGCGACGATTAGTACCCTTTCTGGTTAGCCCATCGGTCTTGCAATTTCCCTCAATGTCCCTCTCTATCCCGGAACCCATATAAGGTTATAACCCTGGCCTTGAAGATGGTGGAACTATCATTTACAGGGTCCGGTATTCGCAGTGTAAACAACTTTAGACCGCTCGCGCAACTGATGCACGAGCATCACCTGTCTGTTAGTTGTCTGAAGTATTGGTAGTCCAGAGTATTGGTTACAAGCTCGCGGAAGCATTTTGCGGAGAGTACGCGAAAAAAGAAAATCAGTAATGGATTTCAAACCTAATAGTGTGATTGCATCATATTTGGCTGGAAAATCACAATCAGCGATTGTTCGTAAGCTCGAGCACCTTAAAGTACATAAAGCGTTTGTTTATCGCACCATCACTCGTTGCAATGATACTGGTAGCATCGCGAAACGACATGGAGGTGGTCATCAAAAGACTGCCACGTCACGTGAAATGGTTCAAAAAGTGAAGAAGCGACTTGAGCGAAATCCTCGACGAAGTGCCAATCAAATGACGCAAGAACACAAAATATCTGACCGTAGCGTCCGCCGCATACTGAAAAATGATCTCAAAGTCAAGCCTTACAAAATCCAAAAGGCGCGCATGATCTCACACCAAAGCAGCAACAAGTCAGACTTGAGAGGGCGAAGGAGTTGCTTCGCTTAGCCGTAAGCGGTCAATCTCGGAATATTGGGTTTTTCTGATGAGAAAATTTTTCAAATTGAGCAACTCGCAAACTCCCAAACCGATAGGGTTTATTTGACCGACCGTTCGTACGAGAATTTGAGTCATCGATTGGCCACCAGGAGACAGCACCCGCCACAGGTAATGGTTTGGGCCACTGTAATCGCAGATGGGAGCTCTCCAATCGTTTTCATTGGCATCAAGATAAATGCAATATTTCTTTAAGTATTCTACATAGAAGAAGCTTTGAAGCCGTGGGCAGACATTTCGGTGGCAGACCATGGACGTTTCAACAGGACTCGGCACCGTCTCACAAAGCTCGAGTGAACCAAGAATAGCTAAAAAACAACGTTCTGAACTTCATAACATCCACATAATGGCTCTCAAAGTCACCAAATGCGAATCCGATGAATTATTCTTTGTGGGCCATTTTGGAGAAGAAGGTCCGAACTAAAAGAATCACCAGTCTCGAAGCGCTGAAAGAAGCTTTTGATTGCGAGTGGGCCAAAATACCTGCAAGCCACATTCGGGCAGCTTGCGATTCGTTTCTGGACCGTCTCAAGGCTAACCTTGAAAGAGCAGCACATTAAGGAATGAGCTCACTTGAGTTCCTTAAGTTTATTCACACACCGTGCGACATATAAGAAGATTGCTGGGTTACACGTTGATAAAGGCTCCTGATACATCAAGCAAAACACCGATGACGAATTCGCAGTAGTACATGGGTTTTTCCGTCTGCTGCACACCACAGTGTCTCAGCGTGTTCGCCCTTCTCATTGGGTTGCCAATTGCTTGATGATGGCAGTGTTTTATTTAATATACGGCTTTAGCAACCTTCAAATATTTTTAATCTTGAATCTCTAAAATTCACTTCTCGATAGCTTTCCACTTACCTCTCGTTGGTTGCTCTTTCCTGCTCCAACTCATGCCACTCCTCATATTTCAGGAAACAAAATATTTTTATGACTTGCGCAAATCCGGATTTAGGCATTATTACTATGGCAACGCTAAGCCGAAGTGAATTTCCTCCGCTGTGGTTCATCAAATCAAAATTGATTTCTGCTGAGGTAGTTATAAAAATTCCTGCTGAGCAGATTAACAATACACGACATGTACGTATGTGTGTCTGTATGGCCTAAGTGTGGAGTGATTAAACGCTTCAGCATCGATTTTCAAACCACAAATTAAATTATGGCTGCGGTTTTTGATCTCTAAACTCAACTACGATTTCTTTTGTCGGTTAGACATGCCATAGTAATTGAATTTTAATGCCTGATTGCTATTCAATAGCACTCACAATTGTACGCAATGTACTCGTAGGTATGTATGTGTGTGTGCGTGGGTGTGTGTACCTATGGGAATGTTCGAAAACTCAAGCACTAATACAGCAAGAGAATTGGAATTATTGAATCTTATTGAAATGAGTTTATAAATTAAAATTGATTGCAGTTTAATGCTTGAGCAAAGTGGCAGATGGGTGGGGGTGAAAAGGATGGTGCTGTAGTGTACATATACGAGTATATATACATATACAGTTAGTCAAACACTTGTCCGCACAGCTGATAAGCAAAGGAGGATAAGCGCATAGTTCTGTAAATATTTTCGAGAATGAAAAAAATTGGCGGCTACTGCAAATAAAATTTACATACGAAGCTTCTGACAGTTCAGGGATACGAAATGATAGACGTTCTTACGCAAAACCTATATATTTTTAGCCACAAATTTTCCATAAATTAAGAAAATTCGGCTTTGTATTTAAACCATACGATGATTTCTACCAAGTTAGTATTGTGTTTGGCCATCTATGGGGCACTAGGCGCTCAAAGGCACTACTTAATCGGTCACGGAAACACTCCTCTATGTTAGTTGTTTTGATCACAGGCCACTGTCACATAGGTCGAAATCCTCAAAGATTGAGCATACCTCATTTCGGCTATTGCAGAAGCTGCAAACATGAGGAGGAGGAAGAGTCTTCTTTGCTACTGTCCCGCCGAGGTGGAATCATCTCAACACCTTCTTCTCAGCTGCCCTGCTCTCGTCTGGCAAAGATTTAGACATCTGGGCTCTCATTTTTTCACTACGCCTGCGGATATAACGGTTCTTAATAAGGCTCCCATAAATAAGGTTATCATAAATTTGGTGAAGTTCATCAGTAGCTTGTTGCGGCTAACTACGAACTCAAATCAGCCACCGTCGGCGTCGTCGTAAAATGCATGGTCATCATCGCCTCTAATCTCAAAGCTCCTTCTTCCTTCCCTTCTGCTTTCTGCCATGTATGACATCACAACGGACGAATTTGCAATATTTGTTCAAGTGTGCCCTAAGCTAGGGCAGCCATTTAACCTAACCTAACCTGCTGTCCCGCATGTTACTGATGAGCTTAGGATCATCAATCAGATAAACTGCTACTGTGCTATCACAATGGATCGGCAAGGGTTTAAGTGTGTTGCTTTAGAGACCAACTGCCTTCAACCTACCTTGTTCATGGTCATCCATGGCAATCTCAGCCCAACAACATCCTACCGGACACCATAATAAAGGCACTGACCGGTATGGGGATCTCTGTCACTCTAGTAGACCTCACCAAAAACATGCTCATGAGCAGACTTGTGACTGCAACCTTAGGAGCCTCGAAGATTAGTAAAAGATTCAATAGAGGAACACCTGAAGACGATGTGTTCTCCCTTCTCCTCTGGGTACTGCCAATAAAGAGCCTAGAGGAGAAAGGACGGCACATCGTAGCGTATTCGGATGATGTAGCGATTGTAAAGGTTGGTTAAGTTTTAAGGGCCGGTGTTGATTTTTAATAAAATACAATTTTTTTAGGAAATTATTGTCATTTCTCTCTATTATGATAATATTGGTATGGCTCAATTACGTATGGGACAAAATATCAGCCAAATAGCTGCCGCGGCCTCGGCGGCACACCTCCATCCGATGATCCAATTTTTCGATGGCGCTGAGGCATAATTGAGGTTCTATGCCGTTAATGTGCCGAATTATCTCATCCTTTAGCTCTTGAATTGTTGCTGGCTTATCGACGTACGCCTTTCCTTTCAAATAACCCCCAAAAAAGAAGTCCAACGGTATCGTTGACGTTTAGGTGTGGTTCACATTCAACATTGGCCCAGCCTTATATAAGTGCTGTGAAAAAAAAATCCTCTCACTGATACCTCGAGTAACATCTCTAAGCAAAGCTTTCTTGTTTCAGTTAATTCTGTTGTGAGTTGTCTTGTACACCGCAAAGAAAACTTTAGGAAGATTCAAAAGATTTTTAAAAACAAAAAAATTAAAATCTTAAAGAATTAATGACGCAGTAATTTTGTACTTACTTAATTCTACATGTTACAGTCATTAGATATTTAAAAATATTATTTCGGAAAATCCGCCATGAACAGCGAAAAAAGTGTATCACTTCAACGCACTTCACGCCATATTTAGAGGAGCGACCGGATATTCACTTCAATTCACAGTCACTAATTACCATTAAATATGTGAGTTAATGCAGCTAAAATAATTGTCATTTCGGGAACTTTTTTTATTGTATTACAGTTTTAATTCAACATTTCTAATAAAAGCACTCATTATATCTACAAATCCATATTTATGTGTGTGCGTATTTTTATTTCATCATTTGTTCAATTGCAACACAACAATTTCAAGGATTTTCCGGGATTACGCTTTAATTGTATATATATATATTTTTTTTCTTGTTGTTGTTGTTCACATTATATGGATATGCTTAGATGTATTTGTTCTATTGAATTTGCTTCTTTTCATAGCTTATCTCATGGCAAAAATTAAGCTTGGCAAAAACCGACCGTTCATGTGGACATATGTGTGTATGTGTGTGTGTGTGCGAAAATATAATTATCCAGCCATCCATTTCAGCTGAAGTGAACCTTTTTAAGCTGCTTAACAAAACGCGGTTAGCTACTGCCCCGCACTACAAATTAGTTAATATTGTGTGCTCACACACACCCACACACACACCCACCCGCACACATATCTTTCCACGCATTGCAATATTTTTATTTGCTTCCTTACAAAGCGTTTTTGTTTTTTTATTTACTTGTAAAAGGCATCAATTACGCCTCGTTTGTTACTCTTTACATTTACACTCTGCACCCAGGCGCTTAACGTTTGACTCTCAAGTCGTATTTTCAATTTCTTGTATTTTCACGCTTATTTTTATTTATTTATTTTTTCTTACTTGAAGTTTTCTTTTCGTTTTACTTTTTTGTACTTGTTTATTTCTTTATTTCCCTATTCCGGAACTTTTTACTTCTCGTTTTTATCCCTTTTGTGTTTGCTTATTAACGGCCTTTGTGCTGCTTTTAACTAATCTGATTTTCTGCTTAATGAAAGTGCAGAGATTAGTGGCGTTAGTCTTTCTAGCGTGTCTAGTAGCTGTGTGCATTGTAAATAAAGTCTTAAGAAATCGTAAGTGCATAAATTGTAACGAGTGTGCGGAAAAAGTTACTAACCAAAGTCATGCTCTTCTTTGTTATTGGGCATTCGTTGAGAGGTACGAACGTGGCGTATACGCAATATTTGTTTATAAAGTATAAGGAAGTGTAAAAATATTCTAATAGAATGCACATACATACATATATGTTGCTTACACAACAATTGGCATTAAATGACTTGGATATGATCTTCTGTGATAGTCCTCCAAGGTACAACATTAAAACAGAAGAATACAGAAAAGAATACAGAAGAATACCAACAACTCTTTAGCAATCACAAAGAAACATTTATGATTGGTGGCGACTTTAGTGCGAAACACATTCAGTGGGGCTCACGCTTAGCAACAACCAAGGATCGAGAATTTTGAAAGCTTCAAAACAGTTGTGATGCCGAATTATATCTACAGGAAATCCAGCTTACTGGCCAACAGATCCAGATAAGACCACAGATTTAATCGACTTCTTTATTGTCAGACAAATTCCGATGAGTCTGGTAAGTGTAGAAGATGGTTTATATCCTAAACTCAGACCCATATTTATGACTATTAGCAGTGGAATAAAGACTAATTTAAAGAACTCTTAACTATGAAATAAGTAGGCAGACTAGGTGGTCTTTAAACACAAGCTTAACAACTTTATAGGCAAAAATAAAGCATTTAACTGCAATCGAAAAGGAGACAATGGGCTTCATAATAATGTTACAGAAATCTGCTTGGTTAAGTATTGCAACAGTCAAACAAAAATCCACAACGTTATTCACATGAAATACTGTATCTCTTCAACAAAAAAAAAGAAAAATAAGGTAAAAATGGTAAATTAACTAAGCTGCCTAAACACAAATTACAAGAACATAAAAGCATAAAGAAAAAGAACAAAAACTTACAATGCTTTTCAACTGACAAGAAGTCCGATTATTCTCTCTGGAAAGCCACAGCGAACACAAACAAACCAGTAATTCACAATCCTATTTTGTTCTTTCACAAAACACTTGGCTACTCTGCAGGAGCCCAACTCAGACCATCGTCTTCTATGGGTAGAAGTCTTCAATCCCTAATTGAATCGATGCAGAATTGATACCTAGAAAGGGATAAGGGCCAACTTGTTCCCTGTAATACCACAATGTACAGGCAGCCAAAGAAGATAACACTGTTCCGTTGCCACCGTTGTTGTCTCCTAACATTTGGTTTTGAATTTCTTTTTTTTCTCTTTCCGACTTAAAAAGTGATGCACAGAAATAAATGGTAATTAAAACTTAATAAAAGGATACCTCAGTTGTAGGCGTAACAAATCTAATTTTTCCAGTTTCGTTGGAAGTTAAACTTGTCAGTGCTTCACATACAAGACCCAGTATGATTTAATTTTTTACTTATTGTATTTCCATTTAGGTTAGGTTAGGTTGAGTGGAAGACATCCGACACACTTAGACCTGAATAGTCCCATTGTGATGCCACTGGAGCTTGTCTTTTACACTCCTGGGTCTTCTCCGAACGAACCAGAGGATTTCATGATTTTTTTAAATTCGACAACCCTATTTGTGAGGCCTCTTCAACGCTACCAAGAAAGGCGATTCCGAGCCTACGTCTTTTGCTCTATAGAGCACTGCATGTACACAGGAGGTGTTCCACGGTTTCCTCTCCTTCAAAATCTTGACAGCTTCCACAAAACTCATAATCCAGTCAGCTCCAATCTATTTGTATGCCTTCCAATTAGACAAAGCCAAGTTAGTGCCCTATTATGTTTGTCATATCCTCTCGGCATCGATTTTGTGCAATCATGGTTCCATTCTGGCCAAGTTTGTTTCCTTATATGGTAAAAAGATGATTGCCTCCAATGGGCATTAACAGCACTGATCGGTAATACTACCTTTTCTGGGTAAATATTTCCTGTTGTACCTTTCCTTTCAAACTCATCTGCTTTGCAATTATCTTTCATATTTCTAGAGCCACAGATCAGGTATATTTTAAAATATTGCCATACTTCGCACAATAATTTGTGGCATTCAGATACGGTTCTTGAAGAGTGTTTAATTGACTCTAACAATTTCCGAGCTGCCTGACTATCCGAGTAGGCGTGAGCTTCCCTCATAGTTAGGGGTATCTTCTTTAGCAGCAATAAGCTCTCTCTTATGGCGATAACTTTTGTCTGAAAGACTCTGCAGTGCTTGGGCTGTTTAATACTAACTAAATTCCTTGTGGATCTAATTATACTTTTTTAATTATTGAGGCCGCCGTGGTCGAATGGTTTAGTGTGTCACTGTAATTCGAAAGTGCGTTGGTTCGAATCTATTTGCACGAAACTGCAAAATGGTAGAAAAAGTTTTTTTCTAAAAGTGGTCGCCTCTTGGCAGGAAATGTCGAACCTCCGAGAGTATTTCTGCTATGAAAAAGCTGCTCATAAAAAACCTTTACTATTGTTGGTCCCTCCATTTATGGAACAACATTAAGAAGCACATCACGAAGAGAAGGAGGAACTCTGCCAAACACCTCACATAAGTGAACGCACCATTTAATTATTTATTTATTTTTTATTTTTTTTCTTAAATTTTTCCTCATCTCTTAAATGCAACTAAAGAACTAAGAACTAAACTGAAATTGAATTTCATATCATTTTCAACTTGAATACTATATAAGTCTCCATATGTGGCAGCAAAAAGACCAACTCACACGAGCTACGTTTATATGTCAAAAGCAAAAGCAACAAATAAAATTAAGACGTCAATAGAAGCATCAGCACAAAGCAATCCAACAATACTAGGAAAGTCGAAAGCGATGTGGCGATAAAAATAGCTTACCGCTCAAATTTCCAAGATGGACAACAATGAGTGTCGATGACGGAGTGGCGCTGCACAAACAAGTCAAATGCTTAAGTGAATTAAGTACTACAAATATTAGCTAGGAACAACAAAATTGTGGTGGCAAAAGGGAAAGCGCACATTAGTATTGAGCGAAAACAATAAATGTCATTGTCGTATTGGAAAGTATTTGTCTGTCGAATGACCAACAAAAGAAGGATCACATAAAGAAGTAAACCATAGCAATAGGCGCGTACAAAGAGAGGAATGTGGTGAAAAAACAAATTTACAGAGACTTGGGTCATGCCCATGCACATACAAATACCTATACATATATAATATGAGTAGATACAGTGGCGTTCGCGAAATTAGAAACATTAATTGTAATAATAATAAAAAAAATAAAATAATAAATAATTTTTGATACTTTACTTTTATTTCTAAGTATCCACAATTATACGTCCACCACTGTGTAAGTATATTCGTACACAAATACGCACACCGAATCACACCATTTCTCAGCGTTTGCTGAGCTTTGTATTCCTTTTTCCATCCCAATGGGTTTTACTGTCCCGAGTCATCATCGTTATTGCGATCATATTAAATTTTAATATGACCTCTATTTTTCGGCGCAGTTCGGTATTCTTGCAATCACTCTTCTGTCCCGTATTTCTCGTTACACACTCTTGACATAAATTTCAATTTTGCCAAATACCTAAGCAGCTTTTTGTAATGCCTTACTGGCAGCAAAGTATCAACTACTACACAATAACAACAATGGCAATTGGGAATGCATCTTTATTGACCTTCCGAAAGAAAAGGTCTCCCTCCTGTCGCTGGAATGATTGTTAGTTAAGAAATACAAAAAAAAAACTGGGCGTGCTCAAAATAAAATTGAAAGTCGTCTGTATTCTAAGCTGACAGCAAAATGGGATTTTTTTTATTATTTTTATAAGGCGACTTGGTGTAGGGGTCAACGAGCACAGAGCACAAAAAGAGTGAAAGTAATGAACAAAATTGCTAGGCAACCATTTAATAAGGCCAATGGGCAAGTAGGTTGCTAACGGATATAAATTACGAATAGTAATTTAACTAAGTAATAAATTTGCTGTACAAATACAAGTACAAATGGAAAAGATCTGAGGCTTTATTGTCGGCAAATGGTTCAACAAACTATTTTTAGAGTAACATACAGATTATTGCACGTGGAAAAATCTACTGAGCCTTTGAACAAATCCAAGTAATCGAACTGTTCTTTGGTATTTTCATAAGAATAGAAAGAAGTACAACTCAGTCAAATCGTACTGCATACATCGCATCAAATGAATGTTAAGAAGTAGATGTTAAGTTAGGCAGTTAGATGTAATATCGATAAAGGTAAGACGACTGTCTCAGCTACAGGCTGCCAAGGGTAGTAAAACTGAAAAATCACTTCGTGTGTGAGTGGTCATTTTCATTCAAAGCCCAACGCAGGCATTTTAGTTGTGTTCGGTGATAGTTTTATTAGATTTCTACCTCTCAAGCTACATACACTTGTGCGCACATAATTAAGTCACTCCACCTTTTTACAACATTCGCAATTTGTAGGCAGGTAATGCAATGGTTGAAGTGCCAGTTCGGCACTCTGGCACTCTCCAAGTAGCACAAAATCGCCGTTTTGATAACATTTTGCGACCTCCAAAGGACAGATATCTGTTGCCAACAAAGCTGTTAATGTTATGGAGAAGGTTAAGGGGATTTAGGATTTAGAGCACTGCCCCAGCCGAAGAAAGCAATACCCAGTGACCTTAATCGCCTAGCTGCCAAACACGAACATTTATTAAGAAATATTCGGAATATTTTTCATGAAAAATTTTTTTCGTAAGAAAACCCTTATAAATCAGAGTTCTAAACGTTTTGTAAAATTTAAAAAAAAAGTTTGAAAATTTCAAAAAACTATCCTCTAAATTTTTAACTTTTTAATCACAGTTTTTCGAAAACTTCTAGGCATGCAGTTTTAAAGCCCATTCAACTTCAGTACAAGATGGCCGATGGCAGAAATAGGTTTTAAATTTAAACTTTCTTTCCAACCACTCCGTGTTATATACGATAGTCACGCGCTGGACGAGTAAACAAAATGCTTTCGAAATCGAAGCTTATTTCAAGGCCAAGATTTCTTGTGCAGATTTTGTTCACGTTACAATAATCGATGTGTAAGTGATGCCGCAAGTAAAGATTTGAGTCGTTCATGAGTATGAAGGCTCTGGGCAACAAGTTCGATGGCCAGCAGCACACAACCGAGATCCAACCGGACGTCGAAGACAAATTGAACTCGTCGCTAAAAGTTTGTACAATAATCCGCGGCACACAGCCAGAGCTACGCGATTTCTACCCATTAATAAAATAAAGCTTATCTTTAATGAGGCATTCAAGGTTTTAGAGACAGAGCACAGATTCGAAATTGTCCTGTAATTCGCAATGTCTCTCTTATTCTTATTAGCATTTTTAAGCACATACAGACTCATGAAACAGAGGCAGAAGTGTTAAAGAAATCTGCTCTTTCATTTCCGTCTGTATTTTTTCTATGACTTTTCTTTTTTTCTACAGGTTTTACAGTTTAACCGCGGTGAAAGAAGCGATGAAGGCGGGAAATAAATAATAATAAAAAAATGCAAAATAACCGCAAATTATTGAGCAAATTTATTATATTATTTGAGAAGCTCCAACTTTGGCAGGCGTGGAACTGCGGACACCATAGACATCTCAGCTGAATAAGTATTCTATATTTACATGAGACATGGAGAAGCTGTGGAAAAGTATTCCTTAATAATGCAACAAAAGCTGTCGAATAATATTTTGCTCATATTCCTAAAAATCATTGCAGAGATGATATAAAATACATACATAAATTCGAAAATGTGTATTGAAGTTCCTCTTCTTCTTGATTGACGCAATGACCGCTTACGCAATTTTGGTCGAGTTTAACAAAGCGCATCAATCCTTTCTTTCTCATTACAACCGTCAACAGGTGGACATATTAAATCAATCTTTCACATTAAATAATCTTTCCAAGGCTTTCCTCTTCCTCTGCTACCACCAACCGCATCGAATACTTTCATACAGTCGTCAATGTTCAAAAGTCGGAAAATCTTCCGCAGAATCTTTCCCTCAAACACTCCAAGGGACGTCTCATCGGATATTAGATATAGATCCTCCGTTGCATTTCAAGGCTGCAATTGTTATCGGTGTTAATGCTGGTTCCTAAATAAACAAAGCGAGTGCGCCAACTGTTAATTTGATGCCTGGAGGACTTCGTTTTGTACTCGTTCACCAGCAGACCCATTCGCTTTGCTCCTCATCCAGGTTAGCAAAGGCAGAACTAACAGTGCGGTTTCTACAACCGATGATATCAAAATCGTCGGCATGCGACAGGAATTGTGCGGTTTTATAATAATACAGGGGCTGAAAAGTCGCGGGCTTAGCATATAGATGGCACTAGTTTTATTACATTCACCTCTTTCTCAGTTAGTACTAACCTTAGAAAGACAGCTGCTCAAATTTCATGATTTTCTGTTCATTAGTTTGTGAGGACGCCGCCTATACAGCCACGCTGCGATCGGGCGCAACGCGAGCCATGTGGGATCGCTACAGAGAGCTGAAAAAGGAAGAGAAACGTATTATCCGACAGAAGAAACGAGAGGCCGAAATACGTGAGTGCGAGGAGCTTGAGATGCTGGCCAATAGGAACAACGCCCGAAAATTCTACAAAAAAGTTCGGCGGCTTACAGAAGGTTTTAAGACCGGGAGTTTTCCTGTAAAAACAAAGACGGCGATCTGGTGACTGATGTACAGAACAATCTTAAATTATGGAGGGAACACTTCTCGAACCTATTAAACAGTGACAGCTGCGCATGTCATAGAGAATGTGAAGATTCCGATACCCCAATCGTTGACGACGGCGATAACGCGACTAAAGAACAATAAAGCCGCGGGCGTCGACGGACTGCCGGCTGAGCTATTCAAACATGGCGGCGAGGAGCTGGTAAGGTGCATGCATCAGCTCCTATGTAAAATATGGTCGGATGAAAGCATGCCTGCCGATTGGAATTTAAGTGTGTTCTGCCCAATCCATAAAAAGGGCGATCCTGCAATTTGTGCCAATTACCGCGGGATTAGTCTTCTAAATATCGCCTATAAGGTTCTAGCGAGCGTATTGTGTGAAAGGCTGAAGCCCACCGTCAACCAACTGATTGGACCTTATCAGAATTAAATCGATCAGGCACAATTTAGCACATGGGCTGAAAAGTCCTAGGACTAAGAAAGAAGGCTTGTTTTTGTTTTGTTTAAAACTAGCTGTATTCATCAACGTGGTTTCTATCAAGAACAACGCAAGCATTCCAGCGCAACTCTCACATTTCAATACCACTTTTGTGGAACGATTTATCTTTTGCCTCAAAATAGGCCTTAGTTTCAGCGATAGACTTCATTCGAACGAAATTTTTTACCAGCGACCATTTTTTAGGTTTGCCAGTCGTCGCTAGGATTTTACGTGACTGGTCTTGATGAAACAGCGAACAAACTCGGCACCCACTTTGAACAGAGCTTTCTTTAAAATCGAATGCGCCTTTAAAATCGACGAAAAGGTGGTGAGTGTCGATTTTCCTTTCGTGGATGTTTTCCAAGACTTCGCATATTGTGAATATCTGGTGAAATGACAATTTTTCTGGTCTAAACTCACACTGACTTCCCAGATCTATTTAATTGCTTGATGGTGGGGTTCAGTCTCCATCAGTCTTCATTCAGTTTCACCTCCACGGATAATAAAGTCAACCGTGAATTTAAACAAACAATATTCTTTGCCAACATTTTCCTCTTCGACCTAAGTTTGCAATAAAGGGGTAAACTTCACGTTTGGCGAATCAAGATCACAGGATGAATCTCCACACCATAGTAGCTAAATTTTAAGCCATAGAATATGGCAACCTTTCCGATGTGCGCGAAAAAAAATCTACGGAATAATTAAACAACTTTGAGTATTAGCGCCGAGGAGATCTTACTGGTCACCTCAATATCTTGAACAGGATTCAACATGCAGTATGCATAACCCACAGAACCCATATTCAATTTTATAAAGAGATACAAGGTTAACTTCTCGTCTAAGGAAGAGTGGAACACTGACCCAACATGGCTAAATGATGACTCACAAAAATGGTACACAGATGGTTCCAAAACGCTCCAAGGAGTATGAGCAGGAATAGTGGGCCCAAGAGCACACAAATCCCTAACACTAAGTACAGATACCACGATTTTTTATGCTCTTCGCCCAAAAGAGGGTTCGAGAAAGTAAAAATTAAAGTATAGTCAATCGGTCCGCAAAGCCTTGAATAGCTTCACGTTCAAGTCAAAAGTCCTAATAGAGTGTAACAATGCACTCAACAAAGTGGCCACTTATAATCAGGTCTCACTGATTTAGATACCAGGACATGAGGGACACGAAGGAAGCGAGAAGGCAGACTTGTATTGCAAAAAAGGGGCAGAAGGGCTATTTATTGGAGCTACCCGATTTTTCGGCTTTAACAAAAATAATACAAAACAGGAAACCCAAAAATGGATCCAAACAAAAATCAAGGAACACTGAAACAGCACAAGCGGCCTTAATTACTCCAAAAAGTTTTTGAACTTCAATGCCAACAGAGCAAAATCTGCTCTAACCCTAGATAAAAAGGGCCTCAGATTACACCGTGAAGCACTTGCAGGTCACTTTGCCTGTAATAAACTCAACAGGATTATCTAGTACAAGATCATGTAGGTTCTGCTGTGATGAAGAGGAGTCTATGGAACACTTAATCACCAACTGTGAGGCATTAGGCCACAGGAGACACAGAACCCTGGGCTCGCACCTACTAGAGAAGGAAGACCTACAATTGCTCCCTCCTAAGGAGCTGGTTCGACTCCTCGGTATACTAAATATGTAATTATAAATAAGTAATTTGGGGCTCACAATAAATCAATCTGGTCGCAGTGCATAAAGGCCTTACTTAGCGTAACCCGTACAACCATCACCATTACCATTAGCGACGACGAATATCACAGGCGAGAAAACGATGAACTGTACGAGCTTTACAGTGACAGTAGCGACAAGAGATTAATAGGATCCACTGTCTAGGAGGTCATGTCGTATGAATTAGGGCAAGTGCTGCACCCCCGAAAGTATGCTAAGCGGTGCCTGATGGTAGTCACAGAGAATATACAATGTTGGGTAGTCGAAAAAGTATTTTCATATTTTGTCAATAGATGTCGTTCGAGTCATCTATCTCCAGTGCTACCAATCACATTGTGTCATATCATATGGTGTTAGAGAGGTGACATTTTAAGCTTCATTTAGCAAAAAAAAAAATTAAATTCGGGAAAGTTGAAAAAAGTTATATCTGTTCAAAAATGAGTGAAAATAATGAAGAAATTGTGAAGTTTACGGAGACGATGGAGACGTTCTGGAAATTTCGATGTGAAAGATGCACCTCGCTCCGGTCGACCTATCGTTGAAAAAGTCGATGAAATTATGGAAAAGATTGACCAGGACAGTCACATAAGCTGCCATGAAATCGCCAAGGCACTAAACATTCATCATCAAACTTTGAACCATTTAAAAAAGGCTGGTTACAAAAAGAAGCTCGATGTTTGGGTACCACATGAGTTGTCTGTGAAAAATTTAAGGGACCGAATTAACATCTGCGATTCCTTGCTTAAACGAAATGAAATCGAATGGTAAGAGGAGACAAAAAGTGGATCAAATACGACAATAATGTGCGAAAAAGATCATGGTGAAGCTCAAAAAATGGTCGCAAAGCCAGGATTGACACCTCGAAAGGTTATGCTGTGTGTTTGGTGGGATTGGAAAGGAATCATCCACTATGAGCTGCTCCAGCCTGCTCGAACGATTGATTCTACACTTTACTGTCAACAACTGATGAGACTGAAGCAAGCAATCGAAAAAAAACGTCCAGAACTGATCAGCAGAAAGGGCGTCGTCTTCCATCAGGACAACGCTAGGCCACACACATCTTTGATGGCTCGGCAAAAACTGGGAGAGCTTGGCTGGGAAGTTTTGATGCATCTACCATATAGCGCTGACCCTGCACCATCGGACTACCATTTGTTTCGGTCAATGCAGACCTCCCTTAATGGAGTAAAGTGGGCTTCAAGAGTAGCCTGTGAAAATTACTTGTCGCAGTTTTTCGCCGAGAAACCACAAAAGTTTTACACTGATGGAATAATGTTTCTAGCAGAAAAATGGCAAAAGGTGGTCGACGAAAATGGTACATATTTGGTTTAATAAAGTTCATTATAAATGTAAAAAAAATTAGTTGAAGTTTGATTAGAAATAATAGGAAAAGACTTTTTCGACTACCCAATATATTGAACTCGAGCAAAATCTCTTAGGCGTTAATGAGATGAAAATTAAAAAGAAAATGGCCCTACTTCTCTTCAAAAATTGGTGTTGAGAATGAATTTCATCAAATTCTCGATCTTCATAGATCTGCGATCATCTAGCACTTCTTCGAAATGTCCATAAGCGCTTCGCAGTGTAAAAGAAGATGTGGTATTATATCGCATATCGCAGCAATTTCTGCTGAAATCGTGCCATTGGGACACTTCGCCTGTCTACGTCAACGGCCATCAGACAATGAATTGTAAGGGGGCGCATGTGGTGTCTGCTGAGACTGATAAGAGGCTTTGTGCTTTGAGTTCCTGGAACAGTCAGCCGAGTAAATTGGCGATTGCGTGCTGCTAGCCGTTATTAAAAAACAAAATTATTACAAATATAAGTCTTTTTAAGATACTTCTAGCTTTTTTCCTCGACAATACCTCAAAGGGTAAGCAGTCATTGTGCTTGAAGATGCTCAGTTCTTCAACTCACTGATTAGAAAAAGATTGAGGCACAAGGATTCTTATAAATAGAAAAGAAAATACTTTCAAAATTGATGTGCCAATAAATTCTGTCTATAAAACTTCTGCATACTTTTGTACTATTTAAAGTTCTATGGATTTTCCATAGCTTGTATTTAAACTAAGAAAAAAAGCTCAACTGTTTGTGCCAAAGAAATTCATATTCTTAGGAAAAGTTGCAAAAGTACCGAAGCTTAGTAAAGGAATTTTTTCTTCCATAAGTGGCTTCGTTTTTTTGTTTGTGAAGCACCAAAAAATTGCCGTTGCTCTTAGCAGCCCATTTATATCCTTTCCATTTACTATCCATTGGAGGGAGTTTGTTAGCTGCAAATAAGATTTATGCAAAAGGAAAATTTGAAAAACCCTCACAAATACGCTCGCTTTTGTATGTGGATTGGGGAAGCAACAGTTTCAGAAAATAAATACCTGCGCATTACACGCACAAAGGCAGTTAGGCAGCCAGACGACCAACAAATTTTCCAAAGCAGTCCAAAGTATCAAGCGCACGATAGTAACACAGTTTTTTTTTGTTGTTTTTTGTTTTTTTTTTTACAAAACAACCCGCACAGCAAGGTTCCCCACGCACTCACACACACACTCAAACACGAGTTCATCGAAATGCCATTGAACAAAATGAGTTGCATGAAAATTCCACTTCACAGCAGTAGAAATTTGCTTTTCTTTCAAAATCCACTTAAAATTCAAGTACACTTATTTCCCTTATTTGTGTGTGTGTGCGCGCGTTGGCTGCCAAAAACCAAAACAATTTGTTTGATACTCGCAGCAAAACAAAGCCATTTTCAAAGGTTACCCTCAAAGCGATGGCGCGAAGTGAGTGGAATATTTTGCGATGACTTTTTTTTTTGTAATTATATTTTCGGTTATTTCTTTGCTTCACACTACGCGCAAATATTTGTTCTATATGTAAACATACATATACACACAAATATGTAAAAGTAGGTGTGTTGTGTGCGCCTGGGGTAGTGCAAGGCAAACAAGCAAGTGAAAGCGTGATTAATGTAGGGCTTTGGCTACTGCAGAAATTTAACAAAATCGATTATTTGCATTAGCTGAAACCCGAACGAAATGTTTAGGAGCTCTACAATACGAGAGGTTAGAATGTCTCTCGGGCAGCTTAGAGCTTCAGAGCTTACTGAGATTCGCAAAAGACGCAGGCTTTTTACAAGGAAACGCAAGGGTCAAGCTCCCTCTGATACCACTAAAGACCAATAGGTCTATTTGAGTCAACCTAACCTAACCTAACAGCACGAAAAGGTGTTATCTGTATGCCGCGTTGTCTGAGTTTGGTACACCCGCAAAACTAATACGACTATGCCAGATGACGTTGGCCAATACCAGCAACTCCGCTCGAGTTGGTGCAGACTTCTCCGAGCAGTTTGATACCAAACAAGGTTCCTCGCTGTCATGTGAGCTGGAAAATATCGTACGACTCACAGAACTTAATCGCTCAGGCCCAATTTTTTATAAGAGCTTACAATTGTTGACGTATCCTAATGATATTGACATCATCGGCCTTAACAATCACGCTGTTAGTTCTGCCTTCTCCAAACTGGATAAAGAGGCAAAGCGAATGGGTTTGGTGATGAACGAGGACAAAATGAAGTACCTCCTGTCTTCACACAAACAGTCGGCGCACTCGCGTATCGGCACTCACGTCACTGTAGACAGTTATAATTTCGAGGTTGTAAAAGACTTCGTTTATTTAGGAACCAGCATTAACACCGATAACAATGTCAACCTTCAAATCCAACGTAAAATGTCTCTTGCCAACAAGTACTACTTTGGACTAAGTAGGCAATTGAGTAGTAAAGTCCTCTCTCCACGAACAAAACTAACACCCTTCAAGACTCTCATCATGCCCGTCCTAACGTATGGCGCAGAAGCTTGAACGATGACAACATCCGATGAAGCGACGCTTGGAGTGTTTGAGAGAAAGATTCTGCACCAGATTTTTAGACCTTTGCACGTTAGCAACGGCGAATATCGCAGACGATGGAACGATGAGCTTTACGACGGCATAGACATATATTAGCACAGCGAATAAAGATCCAGCAGCTACGTTGGCTCGGTCATGTCGTCCGAATGGATACAAACGCTCCGGCTCTCAAAGTATTCGATGCTGTACCAGTTGGTGGTAGTAAGGGAAGAGGAAGGCCTGCTCTGCGTTGGAAAGATCAGGTGGAGAAGGGCTTGGCTTCCCTTTGTGTGTCCAACTAGCTTTGTGTGTCCGGTTAGCACGAGAAAGAAACGACTGGCGCGCTTTGTTAAACTTGGTCGAAATAGCACCAATCAAGAAAAAGAAGTACAGTCTGTGTCAGCAAAAAGGAGCAGCGATTATTCATGCAGTATAAAAGATATATATTTAAATTTTTTTTATGAAAGTATGCACAATTACTCAATAAGCCGAGTAGTCTTCATCGTTGTCGAGTATAGCCTGGTATCTTCTTGGCATGCTTTGAACCAGCTTTTCTGCGTAGCTCGTCGACAAACAGGACTAGATTTTGCGAACTTGCCGCACGTTTTGCTATAAATCATGGACTGGCCTTCCGGCCAGATAAGTTTTCATAGTTCCCCACTCATTTTCAATGCAGTTCGCGTCTGGGGACTAGGTAGGCCAGTTCAATACTGTGACCCCATATTCTTGTTTTGTTGTTTCTCAATGTGTTTTTCTGAGAGCAGTGGTTTTGATGATGTGGGACGGTAGGATATGTTCGCCTCCTTCAGTCGACGTTCGATGGTGTTGATACTCACATTTATTCCCTTTTTAGCAAAAACTTTTCGTGCTTGGCTTAGTCGCAAAAAAGGGTCCCGCTTAAAAAATTGGACGATTTATCCTGGTTTTTTGTCATCACTCGCTTCAAGCCGCGCTCGGAAAAGTTATCAACATTTTTGTACACCTTATACCGCTGATTCCACATCACAATAAACTTTTTTGATTTTTTAATGACTTCTACAACCGCGGGGTAAGATAATTTCGACTCTTACGAATGCGTGCATAAAATACCGCCTCAAAACGCTTCGGGTACATCTCACTCATTTTTGTTTGGTTGCGTTTACGGGAAAGTTTCGAACGACACTAACCTGAGTTAGCACTGGCGTCGTAGCCCTTGAGTGGGACTATTAAGCAGCAAAAAGCAGAACGAAGTATATCTTGAAGTTGGGAGAAAAACCCGGTTCTTTTCTTCTGACGCTGACTGTATTTATACTCTGCGGTAAAGTGCCTCGAGCCTAAATGAGTTCCATTAGAGGCCCCGGCTACAGTCCTAATTTAATTTAAAGCTAGCAATCAGCAGCGATTCACAGAAAACTATTTGTAGAGCAAAACTGCTATGAGTTTGACGAAATGAAAATTTATGCGCAATTTATGAAATGCAATTAAAAGTTCCGATGCACTAAAAACTTTTAGCAGCTGCACATTTTAACAACTGAAACAAAAATAAATCCAAGAAAAAATAAACAATTATTTAATAATTTTTTATTTTTCTTTTTTTTTCAAATAATATATTGCTTTGCTGCAGAGAAAATTCATAATTCAAAACTATTTCACAATAAAATATTTCATTTTAAAATTAATTACAATATTTCATTTTTTTGCAATTATCATCTCTTTTAGTGAGTTCGTGTTAGCAGTGTGACATCCATACCTATTCGTATGTGCTCAGTGGCATATTTGTAATTGACCGACACAGTAGAAAAAACCTAAGCCACATAGCAAAACAAGTTGGAAACTAGTGATATTTAAGCATTTTATAAACCAATGTGTGGTGAGTAGTGAGTGAAATATAATTACAAAGGCGTGTATTCTACTTTGTCAACTTAGTCTCAGTGACGAAGAGAAGGGCTCTCCTGTTTTCCAACCAGTGCTTGCACGTACACTCAAGGATGATAGATTACGAGCTACGTCACCAGGGATTCGGCAGCAGAATTTTGCCCGCTCATTTCGTTATTCAGATGGCAACGAAGTAATATGAGTGTAGACTGTGTTGATTTTTTTCATATAAAATGGGAAATAGAATGGCGGAGGATCCCCAGCACTTTAAGTGTCCGGCTTCTGTCGTACTGCAGTCCAAGTGTTTTTGAGATAGCACACGATAAGATAGAACTCCATCTTGCACTTTTTTAAGAGAAAAATTTCCCACCAACACCATCTCAATTCTTTC
Source organism: Anastrepha ludens (assembly GCF_028408465.1). Taxonomy (NCBI): domain Eukaryota; kingdom Metazoa; phylum Arthropoda; class Insecta; order Diptera; family Tephritidae; genus Anastrepha; species Anastrepha ludens. Next base: position 12,967,659 of record NC_071499.1, read on the forward strand.
TTAAGCAAATCGCTGGCATAACTCCGGTTACGTCAACAAACTTGCATAGGGCCGGTTAAGAGTAACACCTTCAGAACTTTTTTCACCATGCGTGACGCAACGATTTATTTTAAGAGTTTGAGGGTTTGTATCCATGCCATTTTTGATTATAGTCATAAAGCTCATACGGCTCAGCAGTAATGGTGAGAGAAAGGTCTTTAAAGAAGACTTTACTTCTCATCCGACCACGCAGATGAAGTAACACTGTCGGATATATTCGTATGATTAGAAAAGATGTTAGCTCGGCTCTGCTTAAGCTCTAATTAGTTTACTGTGCATGGCTCTCGTCAGGGCCCTGCAGAAAACTTTTATTTGTAAAAGCTTTAAAAGCTTTAAGGTTTGTAAAAAAATGCCTTAATATATCTTTTAGGAATAAAAAAGTGGAAACTTATTCAAGCAGGCGTGTTACGGAAAAAATGTTGGGATACAATCTCAATCTTCCGCCAGTTGGCTGAGTGCACTTATTGAAAAAATCTCTGCTCGCTGATATAAAGACAGATATAAGCATATGGAGCAGATATGCTATAAATTGCGCCTTAAGGTCTTTTTGTGCATGAGGCGTGGTGTGCAATTCTTTGCGACATTAAATTTCTTATATTGTACTTTGAGGTCAATCCAGATCAACGCCGTAATATATATGTGATTCTTTAACTCCTCTACGGAGCATAGGGCGTCATCCTGTCCATTAGTTCATTCCACGATAATCCAAGAGACTTCATTTCAGCTTCTGTTCAGCGCCGCCAAGTGGCGCGTCGTTTGCCAATTCCTCTACCAGTTTGTTGTAATAGATTCCAGCGTAGCGCTTGTCTAGCGATACTGTCTTCATTTTTTCTTTTTCAACTACTTAGCACCCACAACCAGTAATTTAATCAAAGGCATCCACGTACCTAAAAATTTCTACTTACCAGGTATAACTATAACCGGATATCTAAATCGGTTAGATAGCAAGAGTACTACGGGCACACTACTAACCGCACTAGAATGCCGAAAAATCACAAAATTTAATGAAAGAAAAACCATCTACAGCCATGCAGTGCTGTTGATGTTATGGAGAAAAGGGCTCTAGGCTGGAAAACTGACTCAGGCTATCCCGAAAAGGCACATAAGGAACCTCAAGTGTATATCCACCAAACTCTGGCATTTGCAAAGAAAGTGTTCAACAGTCTCTTTCTCTGCCGGATCCCCCACAGGTTCTGCAATGGGGGAACATCGCTGTGAGTTTGGAAATTGATTTGCGGGGGATTTCTAGCATTTTAAGCGCCCTATTTCTGTCGAACTGTAGCCAAAGTGTTTTTGAGATAGAACTCCATCTCTCTTGCGCTTTTTTAAGAATGAAATTGCGCAGTTTCCCTTTAACAACGGTCAAGGAGACACCGATGCCTGAGATGGAGACAACTTAAACCGGTTCTGCCGACCTTTTCCTGGCAAGCGCATCGGAAATTTCATTTCCTCTATGTACCTACCTATGTCCTGGAACCCAGATACAAGAATTTTGTCCTGCACGTTCGAGACGTTTGATCTCCTCCTTTCCGGTGTTGACCAGAAGAGAGCTGAAACATGACGACGACAAGGCCTTGATTGCAGCATGACTATACGAAAAGATATTTATGTCTGCCTCGCAACACCGATCCCTAAGCATTTTGCATTCCTGCAAGATCGCAAAGACATCTGCTTGAAAAACACTACTCGTTTTCGGCAGTTTAAAGGAGACTTAAATATTGGCCAATGTAGAGAAAACCACCGCTCCAGCTACAGATTCCATCTTGGATCCGTAGCTCAAAGTCTGAGTTAAGTATGTCCGTGCAGACTCTCCACTCCTTCCAATCCAGCCTCTTGGAAAGATAACCTTAGCAAAACCCTCAAATCCAGTTTGCGGATGGAGAAATCTGTACGAAAGGTAGAAAAGGAAGGTGAAATCTGTCTCAAAATGCTACCATGTCCTACAAAAGATTGCCTGCAGAGGCCAATCTTCTTCAACCTAACAGCGCTCTGAGCGTCAATGGATTGAACTCGCAGATCAACGGGTAGTTAGTGAAGAATGACGTTAAGGGCGGCAGATATCTAGTAGGGTCGGATATCTGCTATAGTTAAAAACTATCCATATGACTTGAGAAATAAGAACAAGATTTCATAATGATCAATTGGAATGAAGAATAAAAGCTATTTAAGTAAAATTAAAACTTTTTTCGAACTACAACTTTAAAGAAATACGTCATTTCTTAACAGTTAGTAATTTTTCGAGAGTAATAAATTTTTGCAAGTATAGTTACGGTCTGTGCGGCCACCGTAATCAAATGGGTTCAGAAATGCATAGGAACGAATCTCCGGGCATGAATAGCAAATGATAGAAAAAATGTGTTCAAACAGCGGTCGCCTCTCTGCAGCCAATGGTAAACCTCTAAGTGTATTCCGAGTGTATAAAAAATCATCAGGCGTCTGGAGTCGGCCATAAGAAAGACATCTGTGGAATAACATAGAAATGCATGCCACAAATAGGAGGAGGAACTCGGCCAAACACCCAATAAAAGATGTGAGCGCCAATTATATGGAAATTCGGGCAGCGAGAAAATTCTGAACGAGTAGTTAGAGTTAGATTAGGTTTTTGTGGCAGCCGGTTTAGAACATCCAACTCACTTAGACCAGAAAGGGGTCCGTTATGCTACCACTGTGTAACACGGGAACCTCAGCGTTTATTTATCATTGGAATTTACGAAGCGTAGGTTAGGTTCTAAGATACTAAAAATGCAATGATCGACATGGGTAGCTACTTCATGCAATCGGAACGTAAATTCCTTTGGAAGAAGAAAACAAAGTTGTTGCATATCTTTAGGGGAATTGGGAAAACTACTACATTTGTTATTTTCGTTCTGTGGACTTTTACGTTCTTTTTATGCATATTTTGTCTGAGAAGACCCTTAATGAAATTTTCCGGCGAATAATTTTCCAGAACATTTTAACCCTCTAGCGACCTTACAAATACATTATTTGCAAGCTTCTTCAAAGAAGGGCCGAAAAGTCGCTTTTTTGGAAAAGCTAAAGGGTCAGAATATTCTGCAGAAATACTCTTCTTGAAATTTTACGAAAGTAGGTATGACATTTAGACAAATATTTTAAGCTTTTTTTCAACTTTTTCGAAAAGCGCTCATTGCAATTAATTAACCATTAATTAGGCTATACAAAAATTTAACTGAGAATACAAAAGGCTTTGGGAGCGGTAATATACGACCCCAATAGATTTTTCCCAAAATGGTAGTTGCACTGTGAAACTCTATTCATTGCAGTAAACATTATTTGTAACTCGTTTTCAAGTCATCAATTACTAATTGCGAAATGTTTAAAATGGCACTCGGCGCGGGTAAAATTAACACTTTCTCGGAAAAGGCTATACAAAAATTGAAAAGCGTTGAAATTCCAAGTAGTTATGGTTGCGAACGGCTCGTAATTGATGATTTCCCTGCTGGATCTGGTATTTAAGTGCAAATGTGCGAGTGCTTACATACATACATACACCCATACACACATACAAAGTATGTGCACACACACACTGTTATGCGTGTTGTTTAAATTTGTGTATGTGTTTCCCCATAAGACTTAATTACATTGCAGTTAATTACGCGTGAAAGTACTTGGTGGATTACAATGAGTCCCACACCACTTTTTCATCAAATAAAATATATTACAGGATATGGGAAATGTGTGCGTGAAGGATACATATTGTGAAAATAGAGGAGATAATGAAAACTAAAAACTTTTAAAGCGCGTTGAGTGAATTTAATAATATTTAGTTGATTTTATATTCGGTATGAATGCTCAATCCGGTGGTATTCACTAAAGGAATTGAAAACTAACATTTGATAATATGAATTTTTGTTTGAGAGATGGTCAAAGAATTCCCCCTTTTTATAAAATATGTTCCACAATTTTATGTGGAGTATAATTTCTTGAAGTAACTGCTGAAATTTTGGCAGAAGCGTTGGCTGTACTCAGTCTATGAGCAGACAGTTGCGGTCTGAAAGTCAACTCTGACAAAACGGAGTTGATGCTATTAACCAGAAAATACAAGCTTCCACCTTTTAGACATCCTGCATCGAAAATCGAGTTAAGAAGGCCAGATTTCTACTCTTGTAAATCTATGTTCGTTAAGAAATGGGGTCTCAAGCCACGTATCGTACTCTGGATATACTACATAGTAGTTCTGCCAATTTTGACATATGGCTGCTTAGTTTGATGGAAAGCTCCTCGAAAGCTCCTCACTGTCGCCCTTAACATCATTCTGTATTTACTTCCCGTTGATCTTCAAGTTAAATCCATTGACGCACAAAGCGCTGTTAGGTTGAAGGAGGTTGGCCTCTGAAGGCCAGTAGGACATAGTGACATTTTGAGGCAGACTTCTCCTTCCTTCTCTGCTTCCGTGCTTCTACACGAATGCAAAATGCTAAGGCATCACTCTTGAGGAGGAGATATAAATATCTTTTCCGATAGTCAAGCTGCGTTTAAGGCCCTATCGTCGCCATTTTGCAGCTCTCTTCTGGCCAACTACTGCAAGGAGGAGATCAAACGTCTCGAACGTGCAGGACAAAATTCTTGTATCTGGGTTCCAGGGCATAGGTAGGTACATAGAGGGAAATGAAATTGCGAATGAGCTTGCCACGAAAAAGTTCAACATAACCGATTTCAGTTGTGCTCATTGCAGATCTCGGTGTCCCCTTGACCGTTGTTAAAGGGAAACTGCACAATTTCTTTCTTAAAAAAGCGCAAGAGAGATGGAGTTCTATCTCAAAAACACTTTGGCTACAGTTCGACAGAAATAGGACGCTTAAAATGCTGGGGATCTCCCGCCAATCAATTTACAAACTTATAGCGGTGTTCACCGGTTACTGGTTGATCGGAACTCATGCGGAGAAACTTGGACTTCCGTACAACCGCCATTGCAGAAGGTGTGAAGCTTACGGGCACTGAAATATCTTTGGAACATTTCGGAACATTCTCCACTCACATTCCATCAAGGGAGGAATTGTCGGTGAACTGCATTTGCAGACAGGGCCTGATGAACCTGTTCACTGATAGATCGAAGTTGGAAGGAAGGATGTGCGTGGCAGTATTCTGCGAGGAGCTCCCCATTACACTCAAATTCAGGTTACCGAGCCACTCTCCCAATCCGAGGTAGGCGCAACCAAAGAGCAGCTGATTGGCTACTCACCTCCATATTGTCAAAAAAGTAAATATTTACTCCAATAGCCAAGCGGCAGTTAGGGCCCTGGGCTCCATGAAGGTGCATTCGAAACTGATCAGGGAATGCTTGGCTTCACGTTCGATCGCATCCAAGGTTCACCTGGGTTCCTGGTCATAGCGACATTGCGGGAAACTGTGAGGTGGATGAGCTGGCCAAACAAGGGACCCTTGAGTTAATATTCCAGCAAAAAGTGAGGATTGGGATCTCACTCAGCAGCTGCGGTGTGCTCCTAAAAGGATAACCTTCGCGTCAACTCAGCGAACGCTGGGCAAGTACACAAACTTGTGAGGTCGTGAAATCCTTGTGGCCACGTGTGGATCGCAGGCACTCGAGGGATATTCTGAGGTTTGGACTATGAATAAGTTCGTGCGGTTTTTTTTCGAAATTTGAAACTTTATTGACGTAAAATGGTTACAAATTTAATATTCAAAATATTGTCCATCGCTTACTACTACTTTTTCCCATCTTTCTGGCAATTCACGGATTCCCTTTGTGAAAAATTCGGTCGGTTTTGCCGCAATCCACGAATCGATCCATTTTTTGACTTCATCGTAATTACGGAAGTGCTGGTCAGCCAGGCCATGTTGCATCGATCGGAAGAGATAGTAATCGGATGGCGCAAGGTCTGGACTATACGGCGGGTGGGGTAGGACATCCCATTTGAGCGTTTCTAAGTATGTTTTGACCACTTGTGCAACATGTGGCCGAGCATTGTCATGTTGCAAAATAACTTTGTCGTGTCTATCGGCGTATTGCGGCCGTTTTTCTCGCAGTGCTCGGCTCAAACGCATCAATTGTCGTCGGTAGACATCCCCCGTAATCGTTTCATTCGGTTTCAGTAGCTCATAATACACAACACCCAGCTGGTCCCACCAGATACACAGCATAACCTTCAGGCCATGAATATTCTGCGCCGACGTCGATGTTGAAGCATGGCCAGGGTATCCATACGTTGCCCGACGTTTTGGATTGTCGTAATGGACCCACTTTTCATCGCCAGTCACAATTCGATGCAAAAAACCCTTTCTTTTGTGCCGTTGAAGCAGTTGTTCGCATGCCATAAAACGGCGTTCAACGTCTCTTGGCTTCAATTCATACGGCACCCAATGGCCTACCTTTCGGATCATTCCCATGGCTTTTAAACGTTTGGAAATGGTTGATTGATCAACTCCCAAAGTTTTTGCAACCTCTTCTTGCGTTTGAGCCGGATCTTGATCGAGCAATTCCTCCAATTCGGTATCCATGAATTTTGGCGGCGCACCCTCGCGTTCTTCGTCTTCCAAGCCAAAATCACCACTTTTAAAGCGTGCAAACCACTTCTGGCACGTTCGCTCAGATAGAGCATGCTCACCATAAACTTCCACCAAGATACGATGACTTTCGGCTGCTTTTTTCTTCATATTAAAATAATGAAGAAGAATTCCCCGCAAAAACACATTATTTGGCACGAAATTCGACATTTTCAAGTGTGGTAAAAATATTGTTGTTTACGCTTCAAATAAAAAACTTATACTGACGTTTGTGCCTTACGACAGTAGCTCTCCAATGAATGTTTGGAAATGTGGATCGATGGAATAATAATCAAGTTACGCCATCTGTTGTAAAACCGCACGAACTTATTCATAGTCCTATTAAATTCACAGCTCCCGAATTTCGTGGGTGTCCTCACAGTACACTATGCACGAGGTATGCATGCGGTGTGACTTGGAATTACTTCGAGTCCTTTTTGCATCAGCTGTATGGAGGATGAGGTGAAATCATCTCAGCACTTGCTCCTTAGCTGTCCTACTCACGCGGCGCTAACATTTAGGCATCTTGGCTATCACGTATTTGTTATGCCTGCTCATATAGCAGGTCGTGATATCGAAATTAAGATGGCCTTAAAGCAGTTCACACGACCGCAACTGAGTTTTGCTGCGTACAGTTCAATTTTTAGTTTTTATGTTGTTTGTATGTAGTTTTTAGTTAGAGGCGGCGCTAAAGAAATCCTCCTATCAGAAAATGCTATAAATTTTGCGATTGGCCCCTAATGTCAGTTCTGTTTTGACATTTGTATAGTAAACACATGCGAAATACACGTTAATAAACAATGTTATGCTACACTGCTCCAGAACGCAGAATATTGCTGACTATTTATTTGACCAATAATCGGTCGGTGACTTTGGCACAACGTGAATTTCGTCGCCGATTTCCTCGCCGTCCAACGCCGACTGGTGAAACACTGCGGCACTTAGCCGCTCGCCTCGAAGAGACTGGCACAACACGAGATGCTGCCAGGCGTGGCAGACCCCGGAGTAGCCGTTCTGCAGAGAATATTGCTGCTGTAGCCGAGGATGTCATAGAAGCGCCGTCAACATCGACCAGACGACGTGCCACGCAAATGGGTATCAGTCGACGGTCTTTACAGCGAATTTTGGTACAAGATTTGAAGATGTTTCCGTACAAAGTCCAGACGGTGCATCAGCTGTTAGCTGCTGACCGCCAATCGCGTCTAGCCATCCTTAATCACCACCAAGAGGAAGATGATTTTTCATCAAAAATAATCATGAGTGATGAGGCCCATTTCCATCTTAGCGGGTACGTAAATAAGCAAAATTTACACTTCTGGGGCACTGAAAATCCGCGTGTAACCCACGAAGAGCCATTACACCCGCTCAAAGTCACTGTATGGTGAGCTGTTTTCGTTGGAGGAGTCATCGGACCTTTTTTCTTCGAAGACGTCACGGACCAAACGGTTACTGTGAATGGTGAGCGCTACAGAGCAATGATCAACGAGTTCTTTTTGCCGCAACTTGATGAATTGGGATTGGAAAACATGTGGTTCCAACAGGACGGTGCAACGGCACACACTCCACGTGCCACAACCGATATGCTGAAGGATGCATTTCCCGGGCGCCTAATCTCCCGTTTTGGCGATTTGCACTGGCCAGCAAGATCGCCTGATTTGACCGCTCCAGACTTCTTTTTGTGGGGCTTTTTGAAGTCGCGGGCTTATGTTAACAAGCCTCAGACTCTTGCAGCTCTTAAAGACAATATCCGTCAAGAATGTGAGAACCTATCGCCGGAAGTTTTGGCCAAAGTGATGGAAAATGCCATAAAAAGGGCTAAAATGGCAATCAACTGTGGCGGCGGCCATTTACATGACATCATATTCTCGACTTGATGTAAAAAAAATTAAAAGACCAAATAAAAATAATCCACAAGAAGAATCAAAGTTTTTCATTGTTTTTTTTTTTTAATTACAGCCAAAAAACATCGCAAGGTTACTTTTGCGCCACCTATTAGTTGCCACTTTTTTACGACTTACTACCAATCGCACAATCAAATAATGACAAAAAAATGTGGGAACAAAAAAAGGCACAAAATATGCTAGGCCTACCGAATTTTTTCGAAATTTAATTGTAATTAATCACCACAAAAGTCTACGGATTTCAGTGTCCACTATTGAATGTTCTTTGATATTTCTCTCGATTCAGTTATGGCCATTACAAAAATAAGCGCTCAGTGAAAAAGTTTGAATATCCTAGCTCACAGGTACCTATATACCTATTCTACAATAATGCGCTGCGGCCGTAAATTTACTTACTCTTGTCATTTTGATTAATCCCACAGCGTACATACCTGCAAATAAAAATAACCATTAAATTTATTAAACTTGTTATATGTATGTTAAAGATAATATCAAAGAAATAATCCTTATACATATCATAAACCAGGAAAACCCTGTTATATAACGTCCACTTATTTTATCGCTACGAGCTAATTTGGATTTTAGAAAACATTATTCTAACAACGAGTAGTTCAACTCTGTATGTATATAATTTTGATTGAAATTGAAATTTGAGAGATTTGGTGGCTCCTAAAACACTCAGGCTAAAAAGCCCATTGTATTTAGAGCTCTGGAAAGAAGCTAGATAGCCAAAGAGGGAAGGAGAAAAGTATCAGAGGAAGAGATAGGAAAGAGTAGAGACAGAGATAGAGATAGTTAGTCCTGTGAGAATTTTCCAGATTCTTCGGTAAATCCAGTTTTAGAGAATGAATTCTGCTCATTCTTACCACATCGGAACCCAAAATGTCCAGCCTTGCTCTAGCAAAGTCAGGACACTCACAGAGGAAGTGCTCAGTGGTATCCGCCTCCTCCAAGCAAGGCAGGCACAATGGGTCCTCAATGATTCCAATGGTGGTCAATGGTGTCCTGTAATAATACCGACCATCAACCGAACGTCTTTACTTCCAAGTTTTAGTAACAAGTTTGACAATTTTCTGTTCGGACTTGTCACAAAACACTTTGCAGTTCTGCAGCCTTCTGGACCGGACCATCGTTCTTTATGTAAATTGCATACATAATCGCTGATCCAGTTCATGATTCCTGCGGAACTGATTCCGATTATTGGCTCTAGCCCTTGTGGGGAAGCCGCTAATCTACGCGGTTCCCAATTCACCGGTAATTTCGTTTTCTTGAACACCGGAGTGTCATGGAATCCATATAGGTACAAGCCTTTTTTGTCTTGCGACAGAATTAAGCTTCTTCTTACACTCTTGAACAATCTTTGAGGTTTGCTTCGCGTGCTCCAGGGCCTTCAATGCATCCTGACTGTCACTGAAAACTCCAATCTGTTAGGAGAGAGAAAACTGGGCTGCTATACAAACTAAAAATGAGTCGTCCTCACAATTTCTTTATGCCATTAACTACGCACAAAACAGAAATTTTCAAATTAAACTGTAGTAATGGATAGAAAAAGTTTCATTTCTACTGCGTCTAATCAACTTCAGCAAAACAACCTCGACAACCTTAGCACATGGCTGATTAAATGACATACCATATAAAGACGAATGAAACAAAATGAGCGCAAATAACTTTTACGCTCCACAAGATTACTTGCCACCCAGTGCATCTTAGTAACTGTCAGATACCCCCAAGGGATCACAGTAAATACTTAGACATTCGTCTCGATCTACGTCGTACCGGGCGATATCATATCTTTTCAAAGCGGAAGGAGCATGGAATAAAACTTCATGACCTTTATTTGCTACTTGGCCAAAAATCAATGATTTCGCTTGGCAATAAGCTGCTCATTTATAGATTAGATTTATTAAAAGTTTGCACTTCGACCTCATGGTCTTTTGGGCCCTGTTCATACATAAAGAAATACATAAAGCAATACGGACATAACGAGTGCAAATCTGTGGCTCAAAATCTTGGCATCATATACAGATGCTGCCAACATTAGACTAAACTATGACCGGCTTGCTGAACATTGAAATCTTTAAAGAAAACAATATTAGTATTAAGTCTACTTTAGGTTATTCCTCCCCAGAGTGTCATTGCTTGGATACCCATAATGTTCGTGCAACATTGGATGTGTACCAACCATTAGTAAGGTCCAAGGATATCTCTATCTCGCGATTTGTCCCATGACGGTCTTTGATATTATCTATTGATACACAGCGTCGATTGTTTTTGGTACATCAACCGTTTTTGGACGACCTTGACGAAATTCATTCTACAAGGATTTACGATCACGTTGGAACGCGTTGTAAAAGCGTTTCGCATTGACTAAATGTGGGCAAAATTGTGCGCGTTTTCTGGCCTGATACCATCACTAACACTGTCCGCTGGGCATTGGCGAAGCAGATACCCGTCCATCTTGAAATCCGACGGCGAAAGTGGAAGGAATCGCTTATACACTGCGAAAACAACATTGAGATATCACAAAAGCAGCTCTAGACTAGAAACCGCAGGGTAGTCGGAGATTCTACTAATGGAATCAGAAGCGCTGCAAGGCGGCAAATTAAATTACGGGAACCAAGGCAAAATGTATACATAAGTTTGGTGCTTCCACCACAAAAGTCGAAGTAAGTCAATACACTCCAATGCACTAATTCACATCGAAATCGTAATAAATCATCGCACGAATATTTTCAGGAGTTAATTCCATCTTTTGGGTGAGATGAATTTTTCAACTCTCTAAAAAAAGAACAAATAAAGCTCGTAAATTTATATGAAGTTTATGCTAAGAAATACAGTAAAATCACAGCAGATCCCACGTTGTGTTGCAAAGGCACAAAATATAAAAGGCAACCTTCGTATTAGTAAGAAGGTGAAAAGTCCATGCCTAGGCCGCAAGACATCAATAGTGAGGTAGTGTTGTTTATTTGTGATCCAGATACTAAACGAAATCCCGTCTAAATTTTGTGTTGTTCAAATGAAAATGCAATAAGTAGAAAAATCAATCCTCGAATATATTGAAATGTTAAATAAAATTAAGCGTAAAAAACCTATTACGCAAACGCGTTCAAACACTTTTCTGGCGCAGCAATCTGCATAAGTGAGCACATTTAGCCACTTTCCAAAATGCTGAGGGAGAATTTAATAATTTACTTGAAAGGCTTAAATTAGAAAAACGGAAGGAAATTCCACAAACCCAAATGTAATTGGAATTCGCCACGCTTTACTCAAAGCCCCTATAATGGCCATCAATTTGATGCTTAGACGGAGCTCCCTTATTGATTGCAAGAACAAAAGATAGTTTTTTTGGGGGCAATGAAAGTAGAGCAGCTGTTAATGAAATGGTGTAACTTGAGTATGTCGAAAGTAAGTGCAGGAGCACAGGAAGCAAGGGTAGACATGTGCGCGAGCAAAGCCACAAATGTAAAAATGTGCATACAGTGTATTTCAGATGCATAGCACCACTTTCAATAATTCTTATTTTTTTATTTTTTGAACGAAATATTATTTTTATTTTATTTTTTGGAAATACAAATACTATACGTGGGTGGTTCATATATTTCAGCCATGTTAGATTAATGACTTTTTTTGAATCTTCAATTTTTAAGCGCAAGCGCTTTTTATATAACAGGTTGATATGTAAAAGAACTCCCAAGTCTTTGTATATATTTACCATTTTCACAGACTCATCCCCATACATCCAACTATACTTATAGCAAAACGGTATTCTATTACATTCTCTGAAAACTACGACTCTTGATTTGTTTAAATACTTGAAGTCAGCAATCGAACAACAAATCAAAGTGTTTAGCAACTTATTTAATAGTTGCCTTTCGGAGGGCACCTTTCCGTCAATTTGGAAACGCCAAAATTTTTAATTTTTTAATTTTGCTTCCAAAACCAGGTAAATCAGCAGAGGAGCCGTCGAGCTACAGACCAATAGTCTAACCGACTCTGCGGGTAAGGTGCTCGAACGAATTTTATCCGATCGACTAGACGCGGAAGTCAGATCAATAGGAGGCCTGTCCGAAAATCAATTCGGATTTAGGAAGGGGAAATCAGCGATAGATGCAGTATCTTCAGCAATCCAGCTTGCAACGAAAGCAATCAGCGGCACCCACTAGCTAAATGGCACCAAAGAGTACTGCCTGATTATCACCCTAGACGTCAGAAATGCATTCAACTCTGCAAACTGGGCGAAAACCTTAGACGCCCTAGAGCGAATTGGGGTCTCCATATACCTGAGGAGAATATTGCGCAGTTACTTCGATGGCCGCCCCCAGTACATCAAAGGGGCGGCGTTACGAGATAATTGCATCGATGAGTGGCAAACTAGGTGGGACAACTCGGCCAAAGGGCGTTGGACGCACAGATGAAGCTTTGGTTAAAGAGGCCACATGAAGAAGTGGACTTCTACCTGACCCAGTTTTTGAGTGGACATGGATGCTTCAAAGTATATCTACTATATACAGGTTTAACCACGACGACAATCCTTATTGCGACTACTGCGATGGAAACATTTTAGAGGACGTTCACCACATATTCTTCACATGCTTGCGAACGGAAGGCTCTATAGAACCTTTAGAGAAGAGATGAGGCGTCTGGAAAGACTGTGACACAGCAACGGCGACTAATCGCCTTCCCTCTCCGCGAAGTAATACTGGGCAGTTGTCCCGCGGCGAGAGGTGATGGAGAGGAACAAGCTCAGCCTGGTTTCAGAAGGCCACTTTTTATTATTTTTATAATTTAAAAATTAAATTTTATTAATTAAAAAAAATTAAAATTTTTTTCTACATAAAATTTAAATATTTCACATAAAATTTTTAAGTTGTGTTTTTCTTAGATATGAAACAGCATCACAAGTAACTTCTAGGAATAATTAGCAGAGTGGTTAAGTGGTCTTACATATATGAAACATACCTTACCTTCCACGCATATGTGCATATCAACAAGAAATGTCTATTTCCACTACCGTTACAACACAAATACACACGCATACATAGCACACACACATACACGAGCGTCTTTTTCAAATCAATGCCAAAATCACTGAGCTGTCAGAAATTAGAAAAAACACAAAACTCTAAGATTTCTGTGAGTTAAAAGGAAAACGTACTTTTTTGCGTTTTGGGTTTGTATATTTGAAAGCTACTCAATGCTGGGGGCATTACAGTTAGAAAAGAGAAAAACTAAATGAAAAGTTGTGGGTGGCAATAGGGCAAACACAAATACATACAGAGCAGCGGAAATGTGGGATTAAGTCGGGGTAGAAGATGCGCAAACTTAAATCAAAAGGATTTAATTTAATGCTGCAGCAGACAGATGGAGAGGAAGGAACAGGGAAAAGTTTAGCTGTTTAGAAAAACTATTAAAAATGTAAAAAAAGGTTTGTCTGTTTTTTAAAACTATTTCCTAATAACAACATTATTTAAATGACATAAAAAATGGCATCATAAACTTTTTTATTAAATATTGGTTAAGGGAGAATTTACAAAGTCTGAACCCACATCGATGGTGCCTGGCTCAATGAAATATTGCAAGATATGCAGACAGATAAATATTCAGTGTAGCAGAATAAAGGAGTAGCAGCGCTGCGAACTAAGAAACATCCTAGTAATGCGTTGGTATACTGGATTGTTTAAGTATATTATACGAGAGAGTTCAATAAGTACCCGTGTTAGAAAGGAAACCTCCATTTCTTCAAAAAAAAAAATGTATTTTCAACCTTATATTTGACTTATATTCCTCCTCAGATCAAGAAACCACTTTATTTCCACTTATAACTATAAGCAAACTGGAAAGAGAAATCAAGCAACTAAAAGCCAAAAAGGCACCTGGATTTGATTTAATCAGAGCGGAAGTATTAAAGCAACTACCCAAGAAAAGCCTAGTAAGATTAGCCACCCTATTCAATTCATCGATCCGACTCCAGTATGTTGCGGAGATGATTAAGATTGTCAATTCAGGAAAGGATCCTCATATTGTTTCTCCATTCCGGCCAATCTCCTTGTTGCCACAAATTTCAAAACTACTAGAAAAGCTCATTCTAAATCGCTCAAAGCCAATCATTGAATTTCCCAATCTAATACCTTCACACCAGTTTGGATTCCGTTGTAAACACTCCACCATAGACCAGGTGCATAGAATTACAGCTGAAATAGAAAAATCGTTCGAAGAGAAAAACATATGCCCAGCAGTCTTCCTGAACGTCGCGTAAGCATGCAACAAAGTTTAGCATGAAGACCTTATCAACAAATTGAACGCATGCTTTCCACTTCAAGACAGTGCCTTTATGAAATCGTATATAGCCGAACACTATTTTCGCGTAAAACAAGGCAATAAGTATTCCAAATTGGAGAAAATCACTGCTGACAGAAGCATCCATGGACCGCTGTAAACGAAAGATATACCATTACCTCCAAGCAGTATGATCGTCACCTTTGCTGACGACATAGCTCGAAGAGCATCGCTTTCGAACAAGTTTTTCATAATTTCGGGGAATTTCTGTTAGTCGATGGCTACTGGTGGAAGAACTTGCTTGTGTTGGAGGCCTTGCACGATATTGTTTGTTAGCTGGTTCGCCGAGCCAGGAGCGAATAATTATTTCTTGAATTTGTAGTATAGTGAGTGTTTTTTGCGTAATTTCATTGTATATTACGCGTGTGTTAACAATAGCAGCCTGAAATATGAGGTCATATGCGATTTTTTAGACCACGTCATACTTTTCCTTAACGGGGAATAATAAGAACTAAGCTGATCTGCTACATCTATGCCTTTCTTAGCGTCATTGTAGTCAACTGTCATCTTAGGTTTTAATGTTTCGGCACCACACCAGTTAAACGTACATAGATACCATTTCGTTATCGTGGCAGCTAGATATCATTAGCAAATCACGCTTATTGTGCCATTTGAGAACTGTGACATAACTATTTAACTGTCTAGCTACGACTTCTCCCTTTCTCAGTTTTTTCAACAAAACTTCTTGTGGTAAGCCCGTCTTATTCTTACGGAGCGTGCCACATAATCAGGATGACGATCTTTTAGATATTTGACCCAAGTAAGACTGGGGTAAAAGTTGTCAGAAATGTCTTCCTTCATTTAGAAGGGGTAGCGATAATTTAACAACGACAGAGCCTGGCTTGTCAAGGCCTTCAAGGGCGGAATTTGCACCAGCATACACAATGTAAGACCAAGTGTAACTATTTACCGAACACATTTTATAAATTTTGATCCCATATTCGCAACGCGAGCTATGTGGGATCGCTACAGAGAGTTGAAAAAGGAAGAGAGACGTATTATCCGACAGAAGAAACGAAAGGCCGAAATACGTGAGTGCGAGGAGCTTGAGATGCTGGCCAAGAGGAACAACGCCCGAAAATTCTACCAGAAAGTTCGGCGGCTTACAGAAGGTTTTAAGACCGGGGCGTTTTCCTGTAAGAACAAAGACGGCGAACTGGTGACTGACGTACAGAGCAATCTTAAATTATGGAGGGAACACTTCTCGAACCTGTTAAACAGTGACAGCTGCGCATGTCATAGAGAATGTGAAGATCCCGATACCCCAATCGATGACGACGGAATTGTAGTTCCGTTACCCGACCATGATGAGGTGAGAATAGCAATATCACGGCTAAAGAACAACAAAGCCTCGGGCGCCGATGGACTGCCGACTGAGCTATTCAAACATGGCGGCGAGGAGCTGGTAAGGTGCATGCATCAGCTTCTATGCAAAATATGGTCGGATGAAAGCATGCCTGCCGATTGGAATTTAAGTGTGCTCTGCCCAATCCATAAGAAGGGCGATCCTGCAATTTGTGCCAATTACCGCGGGATTAGTCTTCTAAATATCGCCTATAAGGTTCTAGCGAGCGTATTGTGTGAAAGGCTGAAGCCCACCGTCAACCAACTGATTGGACCTTATCAGTGTGGCTTCAGACCTGGAAAGTCTACCATCGACCAAATATTCACAATACGCCAAATCTTGGAAAAGACCCACGAAAGGAGAATCGACACACACCATCTTTTCGTCGACTTCAAAGCTGCATTCGACAGTACGGAAAGGAGCTACCTGTATGCCGCTATGTCTGAATTTGGTATCCCCGCAAAACTAATACGGCTATGTAAGATGACGTTGCTCAACACCAGCAGCGCCGGCAGAATTGGGAAGGACCTCTCCGAGCCGTTTGATACCAAACGAGGTTTCAGACAGGGTGACTCACTGTCATGTGACTTCTTTAACTTGATGTTGGAGAGCATCGTACGAGCCGCAGAACTTAATCGCTCAGGCACAATGTTTTATAAGAGCGTACAATTGTTGGCGTATGCCGATGATATCGATATCATCGGCCTTAACAACCGCGCTGTTAGTTCTGCCTTCTCCAAACTGGATAAAGAGGCAAAGCGGATGGGTTTGGTGGTGAACGAGGACAAAACGAAGTACCTCCTGTCTTCAAACAAACAGTCGGCGCACTCGCGTATCGGCACCTACGTCACTGTAGACAGTTACAATTTCGAGGTTGTAAAAGACTTCGTTTATTTAGGAACCAGCATTAACACCGATAACAATGTCAGCCTTGAAATCCAACGTAGAATCTCTCTTGCCAACAAGTGCTACTTTGGACTAAGTAGGCAACTGAGCAGTAAAGTCCTCTCTCGACGAACAAAACTAACACTCTACAAGACTCTCATCATGCCCGTCCTAACGTATGGCGCAGAAGCGTGGACGATGACAACATCCGATGAAGCGACGCTTGGAGTGTTCGAGAGAAAGATTCTGCGTAAGATTTTTGGACCTTTGCACGTTGGCAACGGCGAATATCGCAGACGATGGAACGATGAGCTGTATGAGCTTTACGACGACATAGACATATCGCAGCGAATAAAGATCCAGCGGCTTCGTTGGCTGGGTCATGTCGTCCGAATGGATACAAACGCTCCGGCTTTGAAAGTATTCGATGCGGTACCAGCTGGTGGTAGCAGAGGAAGAGGAAGGCCTCCTCTGCGTTGGAAAGATCAGGTGGAGAAGGACTTGGCTTCACTTGGTGTGTCCAATTGGCGCCGGTTAGCACGAGAAAGAAACGACTGGCGCGCTTTGTTAAGCTCGGCCAAAATCGCGTAAGCGGTTATCGCGCCAATTAAGAAGAGAAGATGGAATATACGTTTTTATACGCAATCGTCCTTGATGACTTACCAGAGATTCGTCTTCCTGAAAAATTTCCTCTTCATTTTCGTTCCAACTTATGTTTTCTGACTCTCTTCCAGAGGTGTTTGAGCCATCTTCATCACTTTCATGTAGTAAATATTCATCACTATCGCTGAAATCCCAATCACTATCAGTTTCTTCTAGCACTTTTTCGATTTCTTCTGCCGAAAATTTGGAGCCTGAAGCCATATTATGTATTTAATTAACAAAGAACTTGAACTAAAATACACGCTAAGTTGAGGTCAATTTATTTTAATTTTTTTACAACTTTGTTCACAGAATTTCTGTACCGTTCGGTTTCGGATGGTACATCGATATCAATTGTTATTGTACTATGACAAATATTTCTAACGGACCTCTCACTAAAGTCTGTTTTACTATGCTGCCAGGCTGACCATTTTTAGTTGTAAAGTATGAACTAGATAAGCGACAATCCAGTTTAATTTTCTAGCAAAACTTAGCCGAGGAAAGTTACAAGCCAAATTCCTGACCTGATATTAATTGGTTTGTAAATTCATGTAATGTACATACATACATGTTATTTGATAAAACTTAAACGCGGAAACTGTTCGGGTAGGTTCGTGAATCAAATGTGAGCAATTTTTTTGTTATTGTTTTTGTATAAATTGTTTTTCTAACATCTTTCAATAGCCCATATCTGCAATATTAGTTCCAACGAAACAAAGAAAGAAAGAAAGAAAGAATATTGAAAAAAATCACTGAGCGTAGAGCGTTTCAGTGACGTCGTTATATGGGGACAGGGAACCTGTTAACATACTGCAACGATCTCGAAATAAAATTCTCAAAAACATTTCCAACGCACGTTGGTACGTTCGCAATACAGATATTCAACGTGACCTCAACAGTCCTAGGATTGCTGATGTTATTAAAATCCAAGCAGAAGCCCACTATATAAGAGCTACCTTAACCAGAAAACCAGCAAACTTCTCCACACCGCATGCCTAACTCGACGACTCCAGCGAAAAAAACTATACGATCTTCTTGGTTGTTAATACAAAGAAAAGATTTTCAAATTCTCTTCATAAAATCTTCACAAAATTGTTAAAATCATACTGCTTTTAGTTTCGTTTAAACTAGTTGTAGTGTCAACAAACATCTTTTTCCATCTTAGCGAAAATAACGAAACACGTCTTACTCGAATAGCTGCCAAGTCCAAACTAACCCATCAGTCAGTCTGAAATTTGTTTTGCCGTCGTTTTATAGATGGCAGCACACGATGCTAGCGCCAACTTCTCTTAAGAATGCCCTCTGTCATCAAACAGGGGCACTTATTGAATTGCCCTCGTACACTCATTCCCTGTGTAAATGCTTACAGCTTTGAGAGACAAATTTCTTTACTTTTGACAGATTCAACTACAGTGAAAACTTGCTTAGGCGGGCGCACACCGTCAGTCAACTTTTGTCCACCCATGTGAAGGTGAGGGTAGCTTATTTCAGAACTTTCTAATTTTTTTTGTTTAATATTTTTTATTTGAATAAAAGATATTGATATTATATGATTCAAACAAAATTGTGTGAGTATTTTTTCAAAGTGCATATTCCGTTTATGTGCATAAGTGCATATAAAGAAATAACGAAAAGAAAAATAAATATTAAATTTCAGTCAAGGAACTACATAAAACCATCGTTAGAGCATCTCTAATAACAATTCGAAAGCAGTAAAGTTTTCGCTAGAAAATCGAAAGTGCATTGAAAGAAAGTTCGAAACGGCATTCAAAGCCATAAGAAGATTTCATTAGATTCTTCGGTTATACTCTCAGTGCAACTACTATAAACGTTAATTGTTTCCATTTCTTCATCAGTAACAAAATCCAACCCGAAATCTAGGCTTTCGGTCCATGTTATTATCTCTTCTTATAAATTCATCAGAATTTCAAATAGATGGCCCAAAGATTTTTGATAACTCAAATTACGAAGCCAGCGTTGCTAGCGGCAAGTCATCTTCGGACTCGAATTCAGCTGACACATTTCTATTTTAGTTAAACCCTGCTTTTTGGAAACAATTTTTGATGGTTTACGTTTGACCTTTGCGCAGGCATCTTTACGAAATGTATTGACTCTGCTTCCTTGATCAAAAGGTTCCCGGAATATATTCAGAAAATTCAAAATGAAAATTTATTCCTCAATAGTGATATAATTGTCCTCAAATTACGCACCATTAAATGCATGGCACTTATGCGTATATGCCTTTGATTCAACTCCCTAAACATTTCTGGAACTCTATTTTCGGTTAGCCAACAGAGCCGTCTTCGATGTTCGCGTACGCGTTCCCCGTAATGGTTTTTTGACGCGATCAAACAGAAAAAAATCGCAGTGAGCCACATCAGATGTATTCGATAGCTGTTGGATGGTATTCGTTTCGTTCTTGGTACAAAATGCACGGACAATGATGGCGTTGTGCGACGGTGTGTTATCTTGGTGCAAAGCGCACGAGTTGTTTTCCCATAAATCCTTTCTTTTTTGGCGAATTGCTTTATGTAAACGTCTCATAACGCCCCAGTAATGGTCCCTATTAACTGTCTCACCTTCTAGCAGCAAACATTCGTGATGGACCACACCGTTGCAACCCATAAAATCGTGAGCATTGCTTTCTTTTCTGACTCAAAAGGATGTGGCTATTTTGGACGTGGTTCATTCGGCGCTCTCCACTCACTCGCCTGATATCTGGGCACGTCTCGTCTCTAGTAAGTATACTTTTGATTAATGTTGGATCGGATTCAACCTTCGAAATCATGTCTATATCAGCGAGGCCTTTTTTTTGCATGAAATTCCGGAGCTACTTACAGTAACTACAATGTCCTGGATTGGATCCATGAGGAATACTCAAGTCCTTTGCCAACTTTCTGATGGCTAAATTGTAGCTATTGATCAATTTTTCTTTCACTTTATTAATATTTTCATCAGTTTTCGCTGTCGATGGCCTGCTACTACGTTCGTCATCCTTGGTGGACTCACTCTCACTCTTCTAAAGCATTCGTGCCACTCGTAAACGACTGTTTTCTTTAGAGTATTAGCACCGCAAGTTTCCCAACATTTCTAAGGTTTTTGCACTATTGAATCCATTCTAACGCCAAATTTAATACAAATTCGTTGTTGCAAATTCAAGTCCATTTTTAAAATTGTAAAAAATTGAAATCACTTGATGAGGTAGATTTACTCAAGACAATGTGATTTTTACAAATGTCAAGCAATGACGATAAAATTTTGGTGAAAATGTTTACCACAGATGTGGCAACTTAACAAAATAAACAAACAAAAAAACAGAACTCAAATTAGTTGACTTAGAGCATCACGTGACGGTTTGTTCCGGGAACTTTTTGATCATGGTGATAAAATATTTATAAGTTTTTAGTTGAGCCAGCCTCTTGGCCGGTCGGTTCTAAACTATGCTATGCCTGTCTGGTCGCCTGGAGCTAGTGAGACGCAGTGAATAAAGCTCCAAACTTGCCAAGACACATCTATTCGGACAGCAACAGTTTGCCTCCTGATGTCCCCTCTTCAACACCTTCACAACGAGGCACATATGCTCCCAGTAAAGGAGCACAATAAACTACTCAGCAAACAGTTTCTGCTTGGGTGCTACCGCAGGTTTCACCCTTGCAGACAACTTCTTGAGCCAGAGCCGCCTCCCAGGCAATTACGCCGACGAGATCCAGGACAAAAGGAACAGACATCTACTAGACCTAACAGTGTTTAGATAGTCATTAAGCGACATTTATCGGGAGACCATCACCACTTTCTTAAGCTCCCGACCACCGAATGCCGTAATCGGAGTCCAACCCCCACCTACAGCAGATGAAGGGCTCTAGCTTCCCCGTGAGACCTGCGTAATACTGGCACTATTACATTCTGGATATTGTATTATATTGTAAACTCTTCCTTATCCAGAATTGACCCCGACATACTAAACATATGTCCGGCCTGTGAAGGCACCCCGCACGACACTAACTACCTTTTCACATGCCCCTCTAAACCAACTCATCTAACACCCCTCTTCTTCTGGGCCCAACCTGTCGAAACAGCATGTTTCGTGGGCCTACCTTTAGATGAGTTAGACGCAGACGATCTGTAATATACATACACTACAGGGGATTGCATTACTGCTACAGCAACAAAAACAACAGTAGGCAGATTTCACCAGTGAATGTGAAAAGGCAGACTTTGTAAGCCTTCTGAGCCCTACCCTATTTATACTTCTCACACGACTCGGTATTTATTTACTCAAAAATTAAAAATTTGGAAGCCAACCAGCGAAGCGTGTCAAATGATTCTGATCCTTTAAAGATATTCACATTCGATACCATTGCACGTCTTAATTGTATTTTTGACAGCCCGAAGCTAAAAAGTATCGGAGCACTCCTTAAGAAGCTTGCTCGCAATCGTCTGATTGGATAGAATCTTGGCGGAAAGGTAACTTTGAAAGAGTCTCGAAAACTCTTATCAAGATTTATGCTGTCCCAAGACGATATTGCTAGCTCCTCAGTCTGAGACATGATGAGCTGTTTAACAGCTCTTTCTCTTCCTGTTCGCGTTCTCTAATACCATCCAATTTACTTATCACGAATCCAAATAAGGCCAATATTCTATCCTTGAAGGGATTTTAAGTAGCCAGCTGGTTGCTTGAATAAAGAAGAGCTTCACTGGCGGCTACATCTCTTGTTGAACAGTCATTACAAGTTTAAAAGAAAGTAATTTCGCCAATAAAAAATTCTCCATTTTTTATTTTAAACGATTTGAAAAATACAATAGTTTTTAATGCAAAGCCAATAAGATCCAGTTTTCACACGCACAGCAGACCAAGAAACCCTCATAAAAGTTCTAATCGAATAATGGAAACAGGAAACATGAAATTGGAACTGATGCTTTCAAAGCTTAAATTTGTTTGTATTTTGTATCAACACTTTTATGGATGTGTGTGGAATTCGAGTTTTGGTATGTATGTGTGTAAGGCAAAACACAGGGTGGTCCGTCTAGCGTTTCAAAGTTTAACTATATTTTTTGTTTGGCTTTCACAACTAAAATAACATCCGCGATGTGTGAAAAATTGTGTTTATGGTGGGAGGTTTATAAAATAAGACGCTTGGGCAAAGTTGGGAAATATTGAAAGCATTCGAAAAATATAGAATCAGCCGAAAAGGTTGTGTCAATTGGCCCTCTAATTTAATTTTACTACTTTTTCTGGATAAATCTTAACTCAACCAACCAGAAACGATTCAAGAGTTGGAAGAAGAGATCGAATTTGCCATGGATAGTAAGTGCTGAGTGATGAGTCTCGCGAAAATATATTGAAAAAATATTAAATAAAATATTAAAATATTTAAAAATAGTATTGCATAAATGGGCTACTGTAAAGCGAACTGTCCAACATACTTGTATGAAATTTTATTCCATGTTTAACGGCATTTATAGAGGATGCATCTGGGACGCCCTATATCGTTAAGGCATTTCGCCGAAAATCATTCAGCAAATTAAAGCCCAGTATGATAGCTTCAAAAGCGGAATTCAAAATAATGGAAGTCTATCGTCGACCTTTGACTCCATATCTGGTGTTCGGCAACATTGCCTGATTTCTGCTATACTGATCCTAATCGGGTTCGATGACGTGCTTTCAAAAACTGTAGACGGATGCTGCGGAGGCATACAATGGAACTTCAGTGAACACCTTGAAGACCTTGATTACGCCGATGACATCTGCCTATTGTCAAGAAAGTACGCCGACATGCAGAAGAAGCCCGACGGCCCCCTACCTAGGAAGTGTAACTTCTACGGACGAAAGTGCAGCATACGGCATACAAAACAGCTCGTTTGCCCAGTTGAACAAGTATTGGAATTCTACATCGATTTCCACACATACAAAACTGCATATTTTCAACTCAAATGTAAAATCGGTCCTTTTGTATGGATGTGAGACCTGGCTCATGACAGACTTGGTCGCAAATAAGCTGCAAGTTTTTGACAACAAGTGCTTAAGACGTTTATTGCGTATTTAGTGGGCCAGAACAATCCACAACAGAGAACTTTGGGCGAATTGTAAATAGTTACTCATCCAGACTGAAATACTACAGAGGAAGTGGAATTAGATTGACCATACTTTTCGACAGAATCCCACAGAAGGCTAGCATTCGATTGACACCCGCAAGGCAGTAGAAAAAAAGGACGCGCTGTGTGCACTTGGAAGAGAACTCTTGAAAAGCAAACTCAAGCTGCAGAAAAATCTTTCAAAGAAGTCAAAGTCATCGCGAGGGTTCGTGATCGTTGGAAGCTTGTTGCAGAGTCCCTATTTTCTCTTTCCAAGAAGACGAAATTACACAAAAAACACACGAATAAATTGCACAAGTGCGACGTGACACACACAGCGATTCTGTCAAAATTCGCTGAGAGCAAAGTAGCCGTACCACAAACGGCGCCACCTTATTAATCTCTCCATCGTGGTTGCCATGTACGTCTTTTATTAGGTGATTGGCCTGGCTTCTGCTCTAATTTGTAGTGTACGACTTGATGTTGTCCTATAAAGAGGAGGGGAGGCACCTACAGTTTTATGCCGACTTCGCACAGGGAATAGCAGAACATAAAAATCTTTTTGCAACTGCATTTGTATATTAATTTCATATTTCATGTCCGTAATGAGTTTCGAACCCGAACCTACCATGTGGGAGTTACTCACAAATATAGACGCGCGTCCGGCAGTCATTTATTCCTCTTCTTCTTGAACTGCCTAACTATTGCTGAATGTTGTTGGTCACATTTGTTAATTTAAATACCTTCACTCGTTTTCATTTTAATGATCCGGAATTCCATCGAAAAATCATCTTGAGTGATGATGCCCATTTCCATCTCGGTGGCTTCGTCAACAAGCAAAATTGTCGGATCTGGGGCTCAGAAAATCCATTGAGTTATGGTTGAAAAGCCTCCCTATCCTCAACGTGTGACTGTTTGGCGTGGTTTATGGCCCGGCGGAGTCATTGGACCTTACTTTTTCGAAAATGAAGCTAGAGCAACAGTTACGGTGAATGGATTACGCTATCGATGATTAACGATTTTTTATGGCCGGAATTGGACAATGTTTATTTTCAACAAGACGGCGCTACATGCCACACAAGCAACGAGACCATTCATCTTTTACGGGAATAACAACTCTTATTGAAAAACCCTTTACAACCGGACAAATTTGCAATAAAGTTTGAAAACGCTTTTCCATCTCGGACAGTGTGATTGAGTTCTCCAATCGCCTTCAGTCCAATTCCTTGAAACTTTTCTGAGCCAGAACAGCTGCCTCCGTCCGATGCCACACTACCCTTCAATTTTTTCTTCAATGATGATTTGGAGTAGCTGAGATGGTAGTACCTCTACTGCTGTGTCCCAAATACGCCGTTTTGACAGTCAGCAGCAACTCTCGTACTTTTTAACATCTTCGCAGAACTTCTTCATTTTTGGTATGATCCGTTGTAAAGCGAATCTTAAGTAAGCAACGATGGCACCGCAACTCGAAGGTTTCTATTTAGTTTATTGCTGCGACTTTCAGAATCCATCCTTTTACTCCATCCAACGTCCATTTCTTTATAATCGAATTAAACTGAACTCTACACGCTAGTTGGACCACCCATTACTTTTTGTGACTCTTGAGATGCGTATCAACCGGATTCAATTAGTTTTTATTTCTCTTTTCCATTTCAATTTTTCGCCACCATTTGATCGTTATTTGTACACCCGCTATTTACCTTCGTTTTTCACCACTTTACTATTCAATTTGGTATTTTCCAATTTTCTCCTCATTTTATTTCGATTGCTTGATGGCTTTGGTAATTCAATGGACGAAACACACCAAGCGCACTCGAGTCAAGTTCAGCCGATTGGTAAATATTTGCTAGTTGGTAAATTTCAAAATTTCTGCGTTGTTGTTGCATGGTCGATTGGTCGGTCAGTTGATTGCTGAATCGAAGCACATTGTTGCGAAAAAATGCACTGTAGTAGAGTCGTAAAAAAAGCCAGAGCGACTGCGTAATCGCAAAAGGTATACAAAAATCACAAATTCTGTGTAGGAAAAAAGGAAATTCGTATCAAATAGCCGCATTTCGTTTAAAATGGAATTGATTTTCAATTACTTCAATCATTTTTGCATTACTCTTAAATAAATATGCGCAGTGCACTAATCTAATGGTCGGTTTGTTAAAGCAGATAAATCGCACCAAGTGGCAAAATGTAGCAAGTGGAGGCACTCGGAGAAAAAACATTTATTTAATCGACTTCACTAAATGAGTAGACAAAATAAAAGGTATTTTCAACATGCGTTTTAAGAGGTAATACTGTTTTTGTGTTTCCAGTAAGGCTGTGAAAAGATTGTTCCTTTTCATATTTACCTCATATGCGTACCTTCTGTGTAAAAAACGCCCGGAGTTGTTCGGTAAAACACAAAACATTAGTTTATTCATAGAGATTTATTTTGTCGCCGTCTAAGGCGACCACCTAAGGCAGTATGAGAGTTTTCTTTTACATTTTGCGCTCGATAATGAAAAAAAACACAGTAAAAAAATAACGAAAAGGACTTTATTGTTCTTCAAAACATTATCCTTGTAAGTCAATATACTTCTGCATTCGCTTGAACAAATTTTTAAAGCACTTTTGCCACGTGCAAGTGGATACCTCCAAAATAAGCCGTTTGAAGGTTTCAACAGTTTCTTCAGACATTGAAAAACATTGACCTCGCGTTTTATTTTTTATATTCGAGAACAAAAAGAAACGATTAGGTACCAAGTCAGATGCGGAAGGTGAATGATTCGTTAATTTAATTTTTTAAACGCTCAAAAACAGCGTTGTGTGAGCCAACGCATGAGATCTCACATTGCCTTGGCGAAGGATGGATGATTCGTCTGCAGCAATTGATTTACCTAAATTATCCAAAAAATGCTGGTAAACAATTTGCTTTGAGGTACTTCTTACGCGAGCAATTTTTGTTGGAGTAAAACATTGGCTAAAAAGTCCCGGGCTTAACACATAGATAGCACTAGTTTTATTGCATTCACCTCGTTTTAGTTAGTACACCTGATAAAATTTCATGATTTTCTATTGATTAGTTTGTGACTTACTGTGCGAAGAGTGACGCTATTTTTGTTATTTTGAACACATTGAATCAAAAAAATTTTCATGTTTTGATTTGACACTGCTTCTTGGTGGGAAAAAATACCGTTCAAATGAAGGAATGGCTTGAAAAGTATTAAAGGGACTCCGCTACATGAGGAACAACAATAAAACGATGGTTTACTGACATCAAACGTGGTCGTAGAGACACCAATGATGGACAACGCGAGAACGTCGGAATGATGCGGACGAGGCGTCCAGAAACATCAAAAAAATCCGGAAAATTGTTTTAAAAGATCAAAAAATGAAGTTCCATGAGTTAGCTGACATCATAAAGATTTAAAAAAAAACGAGTTGGCTTCATATTGCACGTGCATTTGACTATGAGAAAGCTCTATTCAAAGTGGGTGTTCGTTTGTTCACTATTGACCAAAAACAACAGCTGGACAGCATCTAGTGAACTTCATCTAAAGCACCCGAAAGCACAACAATCGGCTGGGAAGGTTATGGCCTCGATATTTTGAGATTTGTGTGATTTAATATTCATCAGCTATCTTGAGAAGTCAGATTTGGCTCCCGCGACTACTGGCAGTTCGAAGACCTAAAAAAAATGATCGTCGGTAAGAAATTTCGCTCGCATGAAGAGATTATCGTTAAAACTGAGGCCGTTTTTGAGGCAAATTTTAAATCGTTCCACAAAAGTGATATTGAAATGTTAGAGCGGCGTTGGAATGATTGGGTTGTTCTTGATGGAAAATACGTTGACAAATAACGTAATAAAAACCAAAAAAAAACGTATTTTCTTTGTTAGGCCATGCTTCTCTGTGTTCCAATGCTGGACAGGGGCCGTACCAGTTCCCATTGTGTTTCAGCCTGCAGATGGCCTTCAAGGCCTCTCCTTGGATGAAAGGATCAAGTGGTGGTAAACCAATCAGAGCATCTAATGCCGGGCCTGAAGTAGTCGGTAAAGCTCCGGTGCAACAAATGGCCACAGTGCGTTGTAGTCTCGATAAGGTCCTCCTGACTCCCACTAGAGAGAGCCTACTCATCCAGACCACTGATGCATAGGTCTTATCATAGCCGTGTAAATCCATAGGACCTTGCTAGGAGAAAGACCCCACGTTGTCCCAAAGACAGCTTTGCACTGCCAGAAAGCTGTCAGTGCTTTGGATGTTTTTGTTTCAACGCGTGATTTCCATAGGAGCTTACTATCGAGGATTACTCTAAGATATTTAATTTCCTTGGATAGCCGGATTGTGACTCCTTTTAGCTTAGGTAGAACGAGTCCATCAAGCTTCCTCCTTCTGGTGAAAAGGACAATACCAGCCTTGGCGGGATTTGCCGATAGCCCATTCGCACAGCACCAAGTGTCAATCCGATCCAGAGTTTTCTACACTTTCCTGCAGATGTTCATAAGCAAGGGCCTGTTACCAAACAAGCAACATCGTCCGCATATGCTTGTGCGTAGACTCCCGAATCGTTTAAGGTGGTGAGCAGAGGATCGATTACCATACACCAGAGCAACGGAGACAGCACACCGCCTTGGGGGCAGCCTCTATTAACCCCGGATGACACTAGCAAAGTGCTCACTCATCTACAATATTCTGATGCTTCCTCCTTTTCATCTTCTTCATTCACGCCACGACCGCCTAATCGAAGCTTGTCGATTTCAACTTAGCTTTCCTCAGTTGCTTCTTCTTCGTGCTAATCATTGGCAGTTACAATAGAAGTACCAGTGAACGTCAAATCACTTTTCCCTCGGTCTTCATCTGCCTCCCCCCCGCCCCCAAACATTTCACTTTTTGCTAACAAATTAAAGTTTATAAAGTTTTAAGTGGCTGACAATTTATTGACGTTTAGCTCTGAGCTTTACTGAAAGTCTGTGGGATGTCTTCCGAAAAATCAATCGGGGGGTAAATAGAATAACTACTATCTGACTACTGCCAGTACAAATTTAATTTAAAATTTCTCGCTCTTATGCCTAATTTCAAGCCATACTACGTATTTATGAAAATGTCCAAAATGTCTTTCTTGCTTCTATGAAATACTCTTTTAATCGCAAAAACTGAAAATTAATCTGTCTGTGCGGAAATCTTGGAAGGCAAAAGCGGAAGGCACTTTTTCCACGCCAACAGCAGGACGATAAATTCACAGCCAAACAGAACGGAAGCAAATTTTCAAAAGTTCTTTCCTGCACCAGCGCACATACACACACAAACGAACGCACGTGCATTATGTCTTGCATTGTCCAACTGTCCACAGGCGACTGCAGCTGATGGCAATCGCCAGTAGTGGACTGTGTTGAACTGTGCTGTCCATGGGCAAGAAATATGCAAAACAGCCACAACCACAACTTCAATGAGGCGCGTTCATCGATGCACCACTTACTGGCACACACACACGAACACACACACTTATACACGACAATAAATTTCACAACTGCAGTCGTGCGAGTATGCAAGTTGTGTGATAAGGAGAAGTGTCCCTCAAGTGGGTACGCGACTTAAATAATCGCAATGAATAAAACAGCTGGTTGTACTCGTAGTATTTTTAATTCAAGGCAGCCAGCCAGACGAGTGTGACGGCGTGTCATTGATATTGAAATGCTGTATTGTATTTTTGTGTTTGTATGTGTGTCTGACTCATTTCTTTTGCCATTCTACTTTTTGTACCCACTGTGACAGTGTCACACTCCTAACAATAGCCCATCAGGGTCATATGCCGCAACTACAACTGCTGGTTGGTTGAAGATAAATACGAATACAAACCAGCAAAATGTGAGTAAAAAGGCAAGCCCGAAAGTAAATAAAATTTTCAATTTTTTTTTTAAGTGTGCGTTAACTTAAATTATCTTGATTCCGTAAATCAGTATGAAAGCATTTCCATGTCAAGTGACCCAAGTCTTCTGGATATTGAAAATTAATCAATTACACAAGACTTAAAGTGTATAGCAAAAAGTCAATTGAAAAAGTACAATCAAATAAAAATTAATAATTTTCAGCTCTATTCAATTTTTGAAAGTTTTGGGTAGATTTTTTGAAAGCGAAATATTTTCGGTTTTGGTTAACGTTTTTAATTATTTTTTTTTTTTGAAGTGGAACTTCTTAGGTGTCGATGGACGAGCGAGAATGGAGAGTAAAATTCCAAGGCCATGCAACGTTTTGGGCATTTTCGTTCCGCGAGAGAGAAAAAAAGATATAACGTAGGGGAAAAGGAGAGAGATAGAGCTTTACCTTATAATATCTTAGTTACGCTTTAGGCTATTTTTCCTGAGTTTTTCCTTGTGCTTGCTAATTTCCAGTGAGAAATAACACTGCCTACTTATTAGCGCTTGTTTGTTAGAGCAAGCTTGTAGGAAATATATTTTTGGTGCCTACTTTTTGGCGTTATATTTCCTACTGGTTACTGTTTGGGGCGTCTTTTGGTCCCAATTTTTTTGGCGTAATTTTTGGTGCCTACTTTTTGACGCTTATTTCCGTTTCCTGGCTAGTGCTTGTGCGTACTGTAAAGTGCTATCCATTCCGGCGTCGGATTTATTGGAATTGCCTTGCGGTAATTTGTGCCGCTGCTGCGGTCCTGGAATCGCTGCGTTTGTGCGAGTGATAAACACTCGGAGTAGTGCGCGTTGTTGCCACGGTTTGTGTCCCGTGTTTACCTACACCGGTCGACCTTTCTCCGCTTCTTGTAAATTTTGTCTATTTGTATTCTCTGCAAATGTTGTGAATTTATTTAGATATATGTATAATATATTCTTTCTCTCTCTCTCTCTCTCATTCTCTCTCGGGTTTCTCCCTCTTTCTTTGTCTGCCTTGTAAGTTTCAGTTCTGTTATGTGTACTACTCTCTTAAGCGGGTACCCAAGGGACTGAATTATTTATTCGCTTATGGGAGATGTTCGCTTGTGAGAAAAGTGTAAGAAAAGTTAATAATATTTTATAGGAGAGTTGTCTTTTCAGGAGAGCAACATTTTAAACAAATCTGAAGGATTTGTGGTATGTACTGAAATACAAATAAAAAATTATTGTAATTAAAAAATAATCGAACATCGAGTTTCGAATTTTGGAAAGAAATCTGTTTTTCACCCAGATCAAGAAAATTTTCAAATAATTTGTTATTGTCGAAATTTTTGGTAATTTTTCTTTCATTTTTGAATATTTTGTTAATAATTTCTTTTTTTAATATTTGAAAAAAAAATCTGAGCGAATGTTTTTCACACAGGACAAGAAAAAATTTTTCCCCAAAATACTTTTTCTCAAAAATTATTTAGTAAAAAGAGTTCAGTGTTGTTCCAAAAAAACACTTTTTTAATTATAAATATAATTATATTTTATTAAAAAAATTATAAAAAAATATTTTTTAAGGAAAAAGCGAGAAAAACTAATAACATGTTGTGGGAGAGTTGTCGGCTCAAGAGAAAGAATTTAAGGATTTGTGTTATGTACGAAAAAAGTGTCCGCTTATGGGAGGTGTCCGTTAGAAGAATTAAAAATAAAAAAAAAAGTTATTAAAAAATAATCGAATATCGACTAACAAGATATTTTGGAAAAAAAAATCAGTTTTCACACAAGACAAGAAAATTTTTTTCCCAAAATACTTTTTCTCAAAAATTTTGAATAAAAAAAATAAAATATTTTTCAAAAATTAAAAAAAAATTAAATATTTTTAAAATATTTAAAAAAAAAATTAAATCTTTATACTAAACTTTTAAATTGGAAATTAAATTTTCTTTTTCAGTTTCCTTTTGGTTATACTACTACAAATATACCAACTTTGGTATAGAGTTAATAATGTGTTATGAGAGATTTTTTTTTATAATTCTTAAAGATTGGTCGTATGTGCTGAAAAAACTTTCCGCTTGTGGGAGGTATCCGTTAGAAGAGAGTACAGTAGGTTCTGTTTTTATGCGGTAGATACGTTCCGCAAGAAACAGCATAAAAAAGCTACTAGTTCTATAGTAAAACTATAGATACGTTTCGAATACTAAAACCGCATAAATCTGAAATAATGTAATAAAATCGCATAAAAAAGGGCACTAGTCCCATATTATAACTATAGATACGTTCCATAGACCGCATGAATCTGAAATAATTAAATAAAATCGCATAAACAAAATATTGTATTTTTGAAAATTATATCTTTATTTAAGAAACGTCAGAATCGAAAAATAAATTTAAGTCAGAAATAGAATCAGACAATACCCACATGTTGCGCGTTCGTTTAGGATTTGGCGTAAAATCACTTTCGTCACTTTAGAAAATGTACACGTCTGATCTAGATAGTTATGCAGGCGGTTCCATACTTGTAGAGTTAGCATTTCTGATGTAATCTGTGATGAGTTTTTGCTTAGCTGGTTTAGAATCTTGTTTATATGTACAATTCCCGATAGGTCGACATGCATTTTGTAATTAAAAAAAACCGCACTATTTCAAAACCGCATAAAAAAAGCCGCATAAAAACAGAACCTACTGTACTATGTAAATAAAAAATATAATTTTTGTTGCTCGAAATTTTTGGGAATTTTTTTTTTACCTTTTGAAAAAAAATCTGAGTGGGAGTGTTTTTCACGCCTAACAAGACATTTTTTTCACCAAAAAATTTTTTCTCAAAATACGTAATTGAGTAATACCATTATTATCATAATGAAGAAAAATTACAATAATTTCCTAAAAAAAATTGTATTTTATTCAAAATCAACACCGGTCCTTGAAACTTAACCACCCTTTACAACAAAATCGCGGTGGAAAAGCCGAACATTGCGATTGGGTGCTAAAATGTGTGAGATTTGGTTGCAACATTTTTACCCCATATTGAAAAGAACTTTCGCTTGACATTGTAATTCTATGACATTTATTACTCTACGCATTGCTTAAATTTCAAGTTGACTTTTCTATTTTCGCCTTCCGTTCGATTGCAACACGTGCCACTTCACTACGTACAGTTTTACAGTTTCATTTTATCTATAAGTAAAACTTTCAAAATATAATAAATGAACAGTTAACTACTTTAGGATGTTTATGAGAAACGTGCAAATATTCTGAAACACAGCGGAAAGTGAATGGCAAAAAAGTTCACACTCAGCTTAAACTTCTCACTTGGCTCAAAAATTCTCACACTCATGCCTGAGTGCGTGCGTGCGAATGCTACATAGGTGTGTGTGTGACATGCATTTTCTCACAGTTGTGTCATAGTCAATTATTGTCATTTGCATACCACTTTCTTCGACATTAACACCAACAGCTGGCTGGACGTGCCGCGCCACTTGCGCTTACTGGCAGATACCAGTTTTTATGTAGACCAATGCGCAGCCATTCGAAAGCTTTGTTTAGTTATTTTTTATTCCTTCTTATTTTTTTTTTATGTTGTGTGCAAGTGTTGTAGCGAAAAAAACACTGTCTCGCCGCCTCTAGCTTTGTCTACTCTTGCCAGCAGCCAGCAAAAGCGTAAATAGGCAGCGTTGCCAACTGTTGCCGCTGTTCGCCAGCTAGTTTTATCTTCTTCTTGTCATCCTTGTATATGTCCTTGCTAAACAATGCCAACGAGAACGTTTGCACTGATGGTCACGGGGACGACGATAACTTTTGTTGTACTTTTATCCAAACGCGTTGTTGACAGCGAAGTAGCTTTACTTTATTTTGTGAGATTTGGTTTTTTTTTTTTTGTTATCTTCTACCGTTGACATGTCTCGAATACTGGCGCATTCGCGTGCAAAGTGTATTTCAATGCTTTTCGTATTTCATTTATATTTTATTTTATTTACTTATTTTTTTATTTGAAATTTTTTGTTTTTGTGGCTGCTTGTTATCAGCAGAATAATATTTATTACGCTCGTGTGTGTGCGTGCGTGTGTGTATGTACTCCTCTCTTTGCTGCTAGTCTCAATGCTAAATTGTCTGAAGTGCTTAGTCTCTTGACAATCGCCTTTTGTGGTGGTGGTTCTGGTTGTGGTAGTGAGTGACATTTATTGTGGGACTGCCTGTTGCTTTTGCTACTACGCTGATTTTGTTATTTCATTGCTTATTTTATTGTATTGTATTATTTTTTATTATATGTCTCCCCTTTTCCTATACTTTATTCTTTCAATTCGAAGGCACATTTTGGAGGACAGCTGGCGTACTTGTGAAGCAACAAATAAATGTTAAGTATGAATAAAATGTAATGTCTAAGCAATAAAGTGTACCTTTAAAAACCGAGCCAATAAATTATTCCTCGCTCTAAAATGTGTTTTCAAGCTTTTAATTTTATCAATCGCCTCATAAAGATTTATTTGCCAGTTCAGAGAATATTTGCACAGATTTAACATCCAGCGATCCCTACTGCCAATTCTGTGTCGCTAAAGTCGAAGGACCTGAACACGCAGCCTGAGAATGCGTCCGATTCACGGAACTGCAGCGACTGATCGAACGAGAACTAAACTGCAGACTGAGCGCATATGAACTCTTTCGTCCAATGCTGCCTTCACCTGAAAAGTGGGAAACTGGAAGGAATTACATAAAATCAGTAATGATAAGATTGCGGCAGAATGATCAAGCTGCACGACCCAATGACGTAACAAGAAGTTAATTTACCTGCCGTGCGAAGGAAAGCCTTTAAAATGGGTGTTGCGGTTAACAAACAGAAACGACTGGTAGGGATAGTTTTAGTCCGTAGGCTCAAAGTGAATCAGGACTGCTTATTTTTTTCCCTTGTTCACTCCTCTCGGGGGCATTGGGCCTCGAGAAGACTTGTGTTGCGTTGGTTTCGTTAATCTATTTTGATTTCTGACTGGGTAGGTGATTAGCCTGCCGCTATCGGTGCTAAGTAGTGGGAATGCCCACCTGCCATTGCTTAGGAACAACGCCTTCTTACTGCTGGGAGCGCCATCTGTGTTTCACATTTTTCTGCCAGAGGAATCGCACAGATGGTTGAGGGCTTCGCTAAAGTGGTGTGTCTGCGCTATTACCGCGGCTGCCCGCTTCTTCTTGCTGGCGCCACTTGATGCAATGTGTAGCTATGTACTTTTCTTTGATTTTGCTTGTTTTAGCAACTACAATGCAAATAATGCGCTGAGTAAGTATGAAAGTAGGTAAATTTGGAAAAGTGCGAGGACCGTCCTTTACGTGGGATTCAAACCCGCAACCTCTGAGATGGCAGGCTAGTACACTTACACTAGACTACCAAGGCCGCTTATAGCACGGACTATAAATATCTTTAGAAGATTTAACCTCGAAGTTTAATTATAAAAAAGGGAATCTAGAAAATATAACATTTCTCACAGATTAAAAACTAAGAAAATTAGAGAATACTTAGAATTTAGTTAAACAATTCATTTAATAACATTTTGAAATGGCAAATATTTTGTGAAAGAAAAATCAAAGCCAATAGGATGCGAAAAAGAAATCAAATTTTCTCATTTTTCTAAAAATCGGGTCATTAGCAGCGTAATTAGTTCTAATCATGCCCAGCCAGTAAATATCATGTTTCCGTAAATTTCGCTGAAGAATATTAAAATTAATTTTATCTAGTAAAGTTAGGTCTAGCCAAGATTAGACTATTAAGTGGCTCTCAGTGCGGATGATAGACTTACACGGATTGCTCTTTAAGTATGGTGGAAAAACTGTGAGGGGAACTTTGGCAGCCTAACCATTTGAGACATTCGGCAGCCGAATTATGCACGATCATTCTACTCTCCTTCACACATGCATCTAATCAATTGCTGTTCAGACGGCAACGAAGTGTCATTGGTTGATTTCTTTCGTATATCACCAACACAATCTCAGTTTTTTTTTTTGTAAACACATCCCAAGTGATAAGAGCACACCTATAAATATCTCTTCACCATAGAATCTCAGCGAATTTAAAAGAATCAGGTGATGGGCTGATGTAAACCATGGAGAAAAGATTTTTAGCGGTGTACTACGTAGCAGATCGTTATTTCGCTCTGAGCGAATTTGGCAGATGGGCTGACGTCACTTGGGATGTGTTTAACCAATTTAATTTAGCCAATGCTAATACCATGGCATCGGTTTGTTTACGAATACGGTGAATACAAATTTCCGAAAGTTTGTAGTTTTTTTGTGCGTTATTTAATTTGTGAAATAAAAAGTTCTGATCTTTTTCCGACAAGTGTCTATAATAAGCAATATTTCACGATATATTCATATTTCAATGTCTATATGGTATCTGATCTCACTATACAATGACTTAAAGATAACATTTCACTTTACTAAAATGTCTATGGCAATTTTTTTGTTTGGTGCAGCCAGTTGTGGGTGACGTAGTTCCAACTCACGGTAAAAAAGAAAAAAATCGATACATTCTGCCGTACCACCATGGCTGAGGTGAAAAGTGGCAATAGTCAGCTTAAAACCAATTATGAAACCAATACAAGATCGCATTAAAGGCATAAGATGTTTTCATTCTAGAGTAAGAGCATCGAAGTTGAGATACGCTACGGTCGGTCAATCGTCGTAATTGTCAAGGAAATCGTGGAAATTATCTAATTAAACCGGCATGTGAGCACATATTCCCTTTCTTATGATTAGTGAGAAAACCGTTTGGAATAATTTGCATAAGACTGAACTCCCGAAAAAGCTCGAAGTTCGGGTGCCACGCAAAAGAACTTTTTGATCCGAACTGAAGACTTCTCCGACTCTTTTTTTTTGGCGGTGAGGTTGGGTTACAAATGCCTTCGCACCATATACTAACCGTCGTTACTAGGTGTGTGGTGATTCCACTAAAAACATCCCTGCTCTTCTCTTAGATTTTTTCCTCAACCCTGGGACTGCTTTTTGAAAGATATATGCTTAATGCTCTCCAGGTTTCCATTTAACGCCTCTTTTTTCGGATTTGCGACGGCATTCCATTTTTCTTCGCCTGTTATCATTTTCTCGATTATTTCTTCATGTGTAAATACACCAATTGCTCGTTGCAGAGCTGTTCGCTCTATACTCCAACTCTCGCATTTGAAGAAGGCGTGCTCCACATCATCATACTCAGTATCTCCATAAATGCAATTTGAAGGGTGCGCCTTTCCCATTCGCCACGAATACTTGCGAACGGACCCACGTCCGGACAAAAACTGGGTAAGGTAATAGTTAGCCTCACCGAGCTTTCTTTCTACCCACTTTTTTAAATCGGATATTAATCTCGCTGCCCATCTAACGTACTGCTCAGACTTCCATCTTGTTTGTGAGCGTTTTACTTCTAATGTAGAAGAAACATGGTCCTGGAATTCCTGGAACTAAACGTATCCATTTGATCTCGATGAAAGATTTGCAGTTTTGCCTTTGCCATGGTAATACAGTTGCAGAAGATATGCTCTGTGGTTTCATCATCCCCCAAACAGAGTCTACACTCTGCCTCATTCCTAATGTGAATTTTTAAGATATGGTAATTTTAATACTTAAATGATGAGTGGCCTATCAGAATACCAACTATTTTTCGTCTGTCTACTTTACGCACGTTATTGTAGGTAAAAGGAAAAGTAAAGACCTTTTGGCTTGACGTAGTTCTTGTGTTGGTTGCCAATACGCAATTCTTTGAGTATTTTCCCAACTATTTTCCCTACATTTCTTTAGTTTAAACTTTAGTTTCTGCCCACTTGATATGGACCTGGGTTCTGGGCCGTGAAAATCTGCTGCTAACCCCGCCCTAGCGCCACGTTCATTACCTTTTATTCCAGAGTGACCCGAAACCCAGCAAATTTTATATAATTTTTTTTTTGCACTAAGTTGGTTTAGGTTGTTCAGACATTCGTACACTAGTTTCGATTCCACAGAATGTGAAGCCAATGCTTTTAATGCAGCTAGACTGCTCGAGAATAAAGCCTCTCAAATGATTTAAATTGCTTGAATTTCAGCCTGAGCGACGATAGGCCATTTTGAACCATAGATCTTCGCACCAACTCCAGTATTTATTTTCGAACCAGGCCTGGATAAACGGACAAGAAAATCCTACTGTAGGCTTGGTGGGGTAAGAAGAGAATAGTTCAGCAAGAGCTGCTTTCAACAAGCCAAGCATTAAATTATGAATTCTACTGGCAGCCGTTGAACAGATTAAAGTGGACGATAAATTAAAGTAGACGATAGACCAGAGCGGCCAGAATTCTCGAATAAGAAGGGTGTTGTGTTCCGTCAAGACATCGCACAACAGCTTCAACGACGTGCCAGAAACTTCGGGAGCTTAGATGGGATATTCTTTTACATCCGCTATATACAGAGTTCAAATCATTTCCAATATTTCCTTCATTTTTTCATTGGTAAAATAAATAAATGAGGCTTGTGAAAATGAGCTAATTCACTTTTTAACTATAGGAAAGTTGCTTAGATTTTCCTCAAAATGGAAAAAGTTATGGAAAAAAATGTCCTTATTTATTTTTAATTAGCATAATCTGAGTTATCCTTTTTTCATTGTTGAAATAAAACGAAAAAATGTGCAGAGCTTTCACTTTGACAGCAGAAACGTTTCCCGAATAAAATAATAATAATAAATAAATAAAACATAATAAATTTAAAAAAAATAACAGAAGTGAAACTTTCAAGGCAGACAAAGAAAGAGGGAGACCCGAGTGGGAATGCGAAAGAGAGAGAGAGACCACAGAGAGAATAAGGGAGAGAGAGAGAGAGAGAGAAAGAATATATATCTAAATAAATTCACAACATTTGTAGAGAATACAAATAGACAAAATTTACAAAAAAACGGAGAATGGTCGACTGGGGTAGGTAAACGCCGGACACAAACCGTGGCAACAACGCGCACTACTCCGAGCGCTCATCACTCGCACAAACGCAGCGATTCCAGGACCGCAGCAACGACACAAATTACCGCAAGGCAACGCCAATAAATCCGACGCCGGAATGGATAGCACTTTATAGTACGCACAAACATTAGCCAGGAAATGGCAAAAAGTAAACACCAAAAAAACAAAACGCCAAAAAAACTGGGAAAAAACGCCCCAAACAGTAGGCACCAAGGAAATATAACGCCAAAAAGTAGGCACCAAAAATATATTTCCTACAAGTTTGCACCAACAAACGAGCGCCAAAAAAATTGGGACCAAAAAACACCCCGAACAGTCGGCACCAAGGAAATATAGCACCAAAAATATATTTCCTACAAGTTTGCACCAACAAACAAGCGCCAAAAAGTAGGTAGTGTTATTTCTCACTACAAATTAGCAACCACCTCTCTCGCGGAACGAAAATGCCCAAAACGTTGCATGACCTTGAAATTTTACTATGCATTCTCGCTCGTCCATCGACGCCTAAGAAGTTTCACTTCCAAAATCTTTTTGCCATGTTTGCCTTATATAATCTATTTAAATCTGAAAATTATTCAAGTGTGCATATGTAACTTTAAAATCCAAACGCCAACTAAAATAAACGAAAAATTGACTTTGGCGAATCTCTCTATTCATGCCAAAGAAACCATTTACTGGAATTTGGTGTGGCTGAGTCTATTTTCTCATAAAAAGGAAGCCAAGCCATGTCATCGACTTGTATGTATTAACTCCAGCGGTCGTTTCCAGCGTCCGAAATTGCGCCAAATAGACAGTCAAGTAAAAAGGAACTACG
Organism: Anastrepha ludens; assembly: GCF_028408465.1. NCBI lineage: Eukaryota > Metazoa > Arthropoda > Insecta > Diptera > Tephritidae > Anastrepha > Anastrepha ludens. The sequence continues at coordinate 13,007,008 of NC_071499.1, forward strand.
ATTGATGCTAATATTTATTTATATTCATTCTATTTACATTTTCCATTCCACCTTTTTGTGCTTCCATGTTAAAAGTTATAATCTCGCAAAGGGTGTGAAAAACAAAGTTTATAGTATATTAACACAGGCCATTCCACACCTTGTGCAAGAAACTAAGTGAAAACGCGAAGAACATTTCAGAAATTCAATGAGATTATGAAAAGCTAATTTTTGTTATAGCCAATTATGAAAATTAAAGAAAGTTTTTCACGATAACTAAAGTTGGATCTAAGTGTTTCCGTTTGCTGCTTTTATCTGTTACGATCGTCTTTTATGTTGTCAGCTATGAAATGAAGTCTTCTTTTATTCACAGTTACCAAAGATTTTTTGCTTTGAAAGTGTAAATCGAAGAGCGCACAGTGACGCGTTGAACCAATTTTGCCGAGATATTATTCAATATTAAGGCAACAGATGTCCACTGACATAATAAATGCAAAAATTTTATTTTTTAGCTTTCATTTTGAAATTTTATTTCTGAACTGTGGAAAATATAAAATTAGTTATACTATTTGTAAAGGAAGCCAGGTTGAAATGCAAGTGCCTATTCTTAAAAAAGTACTTTTTTAACTTTGTTGAAACTTACATTAAAAAAAGAGCAAAGAATTAGAAAAATGTTGTATCAACGAATGCGAATAGTGATTGGTTTTTATTTGGCAATAAATTTTTGAACTTCTATATAAAGGGGGCATTCTAAAAGGTTACACTGCACAACACTGCTCTGTGTTTTTATTATTATTTACTTCAAACATCTCATTTCACATAACCGAAGAGCTTCGTCTTCGCACGAAAGCGGGCATCCAAACAAATTTTATAAAAAAATGTATTTGAATTGTAAATTACCTCTCAACCTAAACAAGCAAGTACGAGACACTCCCCTGAATATTTGTTCAACTTCTGCGTATCGTGAAACATACACCACAAGCACCAAACCTTCGACACGAAATTCAAACTTTGCTCAACCACTAATTGAGTACAAACAAGCGCACACAACCAAGAAAAAAAATAATCATTAGACATTTAGGCAGTCTTGCAAGCGACAACTCTTTGCACACTTTAAGGTGCATCAACAAACAAAAGTTGGCATTTTTCCAAGTGAGTCCTAAAAAATTTGTTTTTATGGTTGCGAACAAAATGTGTTGGGTTATTCGTCGAATGGACTTCGCTGAAAATAACGGAGAAAATCGGATTTTCCACAAATATTTTATAATTTTTAAATTTTTGCATGATTGCGGATAAAATATGAATATGGAGGTAAGCCGAAAATCGAGTTTTATTTATTGAGTTTATTATTTTTAAAAAATATGTGTTTAAAAATTATTTCCCAGCAGATTGTATAGGGTTTTGGAGAAATTGTAATATAAGAGAACGCATGCCTTCTAAGCTGAAATCAGCACAGAGCCATCCATGTGAATTGAAAAAAAAATCAGTGTTTACATTTTTATTTACATAAAGCAAATCGACTGGAATCCGAGTTAGAATATATGCCAAGTTCGCTCAAGGGTAATAGATTTAACAGGTTTGGCTATAAGATAGGATGAAAAACAAAATTGTGCGAGCAACTTCGCCCGCCACGTCGCAGGGCCCTCGACAGCCAATTTCTGACCACTCGTTTCAGACGTATTCATACACTCGTCCAATCAGTCGTTGTTCAGGCGGCAACGAAGTGACACTGTGTTGATTTTTTTCGTATATCATCAACACAATTTCAGTTTTTTTGCAAACACATCTCCTGTTATGTCAGCCCATCAGCTGATTCCGTCAAATTCGCTGAGAGCTGGTTAACAGTCTGCTATTGACACACCTGTAAAAACTCTTTCGCCAACATTAAGAATTTCCATTATATTTATTATAGAAGCGGTATGGAATATAAAAAGTATCCTCAGCCATTTCGAAATTCTGGAATCGCTACTTGTATTTTTACGTTTTTTTTTTTTTGGAGTGATTAAATCATCCTAAATTGCCAAATCTCGCAACATTTTTTAATTGCCGGACTTATTTTTCATTTCTCTTCTAGTTTCGTCAATTTTGTTTGCTTTTAAAATCTGAAAACCACGTTCCCATCATTTCAAGTTTAAAACATCCTTTTAAAGAAAAAAATCTATAACCTAAGCTAATCTTCTTCCTTTTAGTTGGCGCGATAACCGCTTAGACGATTTTGGCCGAGTTTAACAAAGCGCGCCAGTCGTTTCTTTCTCGTGCTAACCAACGCCAATTAGACACACCAAGTCAAGACAAATCCTTCTCCACTTGATATTTCCAACGCAAAGGAGGCATTCCTCTTCCTCTACTACCACCAGCTGGTACCGCATAGAATACTTTCAGAGCCGGAGCGTTTGTGTCCATTCGGACGACATGACCCAGCCAACGTAGCCGCTGGATCTTTATTCGCTGCGCTATGTCTATGGAGTCGTAAAGCTCATACAGCTCATCGTTCCATCGCCTGCGATATTCGCCGTTGTCAACGTGCAAAGATCCAAAAATCTTACGCAGAATCTTTCTCTCAAACACGTCAAGCATCGCCTCATCGGATTTTGTCATCGTCCAAGCTTCTGCGCCATACATTAGGACGGGCATGATGAGAGTCTTGTAGAGTATTAGTTTTGTTCGTCGAGAGAGGACTTTACTACTCAATTGCCTACTTAGTTCAAAGTAGCACTTGTTGGCAAGAGAGATTCTACGTTGGATTTCAAGGCTGACATTGTTATCGGTTTTAATGCTGGTTCCTAAGTATACGAAGTCCTTTTCAACCTCGAAATCGTAGCTGTCAACAGTGACGTGGGTGCCGATACGCGAGTGCGCCGACTGTTTGTTTGAAGATAGGAGGTACTTCGTTTTGTCCTCGTTCACCACCAAACCCATTCGCTTTGCCTCTTTATCCAGTTTGGAGAAGGCAGAACTAACAGCGCGGTTGTTAAGGTCGATGATATCGATATCACCGGCATACGCCAACAATTGTACGCTCTTATAAAAAATTGTGTCTGAGCGATTAAGTTCTGCGGCTCGTACGATGCTCTCCAACATCAGGTTAAAGAAGTCACACGACAGCGAGTCACCCTGTCTGAAACTTCGTTTGGTATCAAACGGCTCGGAGAGGTCCTTCCCTTACATAGCCGTATTAGTTTCGCGGGGATACCAAATTCAGACATCGCGGCATACAAGAAACTCCCTTTCGTACTGTCGAATGCAGCTTTGAGGTCGAAAAAGATGGTGTGTGTCGATTTTCCTTTCAGGGGTCTTTTGCAAAATTTGGGGTATTGTGAACATTTGGTCGATAGTAGACTTTCCAGGTTTAAAGCCACACTGATAAGGTCCAATCAGTTGGTTGACGGTGTGCTTCAGCCTTTCACACAATACGCTCACTAGAACCTTATAGGCGATATTAAGAAGACTAATCCCGCGGTAATTGGCACAGATTGCAGGAGCGGCCTTCTTATGGCTTGGGCAGAGCACACTTCAATTCCAATCGGCAAGCATGCTTTCATCTGACCATATTTTGCATAGAAGCTGATGTATGCACCTTACCAGCTCCTCATCGCCATGTTTGAATAGCTCAGCCGGCAGTCCATCGGCGCCCCCGGCTTTGTTGTTCTGTAGCCGCGTTATCGCTATTCTCACCTCGTCATGGCCGGGTAGCGGAACGACAATTCGTCGTCAACGATTGGGGTATCGGGATCTTCACATCCTCTGTGACTATTTAATAGGTTTGAGAAGTGTTCCCTCCATAATTTAAGAATGCTCTGGATGTCGGTCACCAGATCTCCGTCTTTGTTTTTACAGGAAAACGCCACTAAACTAATTACAACAGCGATAAATGTATGCAGATATTTTAAGAAAAAAATTTCTACCATCCATCTGAAATCATAGCCGGCAAACAAAACGTATCCATGAAAAATCCCAGCTTAAAGAATATTTTCAGCGAAGCAAAAAATCCTCTGTTGAACCCAAGTCATTTGGTGTACAGGAAAGTTATGAAATATTTCAACTTTTGTGTTTATCATACAATAGCTTGCTTTTTTTATTTCTCTAGAAAGTAGGTGTCACCCTAATAAGCATAACAACCAGTCACAATGCCAACAGTATCAACACCAGTCCAAAATAACAGCTGCTGTTATCAATGGCATTATGTCGAGACTTGAAAATTGTTATTCACGAAAACATAAAATTATGAAATTGCTACCAATTATGTATGCATACACATACACATACAATACACATATGTGTGTATGTGTGAGTGTAATAAGCATGTACTTATTTGAGTCCTATCTATAAGAAAAACAACAACAGCAACAAATGATTTTTTCACCGCCCTTCGAACTCGTGCTCGTGCTCGTGTCACACCCTTAAGCGGTTTTTGTGTATGCAGCCAACGTAGCTGGCAGCAAATGGTGGAATTTAATTGCTTTTGCAACAACACTAACATTAATTTCATTTCCACATCCTGGTTGACACCAACCAGCGTGGCAGTACCCAAAGTAACCCACGTTCGGGCACTTACTTACTTCTGCACTCTCACTCTCCTATTTGTAAGTATGCGTACATACATATATACATACACAGCGTGGCGCGAGAAAATGACTGCAGCACATTACAGTTAATTTTTGCTGCTTGCTTTCTGCTGATTTCTGCCTTCTTCTCATTATTGCTATGTCGCATTTTTTTTTTTTTGTTTTTTTGCTCTTCTTATTTCCGTCATTTTGCTGATGTCACTATAAAAAATGCTTGAAAGTTTTCTTACTTTCCTCTGCATGTGTGTGTTGTGTTGCTATATTTCGTTCTTCGTATTTTTCCACCAAATTATCACAGTTGTATTTGTTGTTGCGCCATTTTATTAAATTCACCTTTCTAATTATGAGTAGTTACTCTTGAATATCACAGAGAATTCGCCTTGTTTCGTGCTTATCGGATGACCGAGCGACAGGTGGCAGATAGCAACAATAATGATGGTTGTAAAACTTTTTCTCTTTTCGTTTTTGCACTTCGTCACTTTGACACTTTAGCACTTATGTACATACATATTTATGTAGGTGTGTAACTGTAGTACAGTGATAAAGAATTTAAGAAACTTTTGTGGAAAATGTAATTATTTCAGTGTAAATACGACTACAAAGGCCGGATACGCAAGCATACGGGACATGGCTGAGATGGGTAGGAGAGAGTAAGTGCTTCCCGTTATCTTTGTACTTCTACGCTTTAAGAAAACGTGTAAATAAGTTGGAAATAAAAAAATTTAAGCATAAAGCACGCATCAGTCCTTGGCAAAAAATCTCAATTTGACTCAACGTCAAAAACTCAAATTCAAGCAATAAAAATCGGAAAAGTAAGAGAAGTCTGTATAATTAAAGAAAAGAAGTCAAAAAACATTGTAGAATAAATACAGAATTAAAACAAAATTAATTGCGATGCACACTTTTCACACAAAATGACAAAAAAACAATATACAGAGTTTTATTGAAAAGTAATGAGCCTTCCGGCGCGGAGCGTCTGCCAAGCGATCAACCGAATCGGCTGGTGGGGGAAAATGATCGTTCCTTCCACTAGAAACCGGTCCCAGTTCGCTGGCAACAACGGTGCAGTCAACATCATTTCGCGCGTGAAAGTTGTTTTAAAAGTGTGTTAGGATTTTGCAGTGGCGAAAATGCAGCGATCGTTGGATCAACGTTACTCGATCAAATTTTGCGTAAAGCTAAACAAAACAAGTACCGAAACCATTGGGCTACTCAAGGAGGCTTACGGGGACCAATCTCTGTCCAGTGCCCAGGTAAAACGGTGGCACAAGTCGTTCAAGGAAGGCCGGAAAGACGTCGAAGACGAACAGCGATCTGGAAGGCCTTCGACGACGCAAACAGACGAAGATGTGAGCAGGGTTCGTGAATTTTTTAACATTGACCGTCGTGCCAGTCTACGTGAGATCAGTGAAGAGTTAAATTTAACTTACTACTGTGGGTAAAAAGTAAGGTGAATTTGGTTGTAAAATGAAAAATCTTTATTTATTCTTGTAAATCAATTTCATCCTCTTCAAAATAATCCCCTCTCGATGAAATACACTTATGCCAACGATTTTTCCAATCCCCGAAACATGCCAAATAGTCCATTTCCGGTATATCCATCAGCACCTTCTTCGATTCAGCTTTTATCTCCTCAATCGACTCGAAACGCGTTTCCCGGAGTGGTCTCTTGAGTTTCGAGAATAGCCAGAAGTCACACGAAGCCAAATCAGGCGAATACGGTGGTTGCGGAACGATATGCGTGGAATTTTTGGCGAAATTGTCACGAAGAACGAGTGCAGTGTGAGGCGGTGCATTATCGTGATGCAAAAACCAAGAGTTGTTGGCCCATAATTCTGGCCTTTTTAGACGAATTGCTTCACGTAAACGACGCATAACGCTCAAATAATATTCATTACGAGTATTAACAGTTTGGCCAGGTGGAAGGAGTTCATAGTGCACCACACCACGAAAATCGAAAAAAACTGTCATCATGACCTTTATTTTTGAACGACTTTGACGTGCTCTTTTCGGTCTGGCCTCGCCAGGGTCAGGGTCGTAAGCATAAATCCAAGTCTCATCTCCCGTAATGATGCATTTGAGCTTGTCCTGATAGTCTGAAAGCATTGTTTCACACACATCAATGCGACGACTTCCAAGAAATTGAGAGTTTTCGGTACCAAACGAGATTTGACTTTTCGTAGGCCCAAATGGTTTTCACAGATCCTTCTGATATTCCGATCATATCAGTAAGATCTTTAACAGTCAACCGACGATTTTTGAGCACTAACTCCTTCACTTTATTGACGTGTTGGTCATCTGTTGACGTCGATGGTCGTCCGGAGCGCTCCAAGTCATCAACACGTTCTCGACCCTCTTTGAAGTCTTTGTACCACTTATAAACATTTTTCTGCGTCATGGTCGAATCACCAAATGCCTTCTGCAACATGCTAAACGTTTCCGCAGCTGAAATTTCATTCCGCAAACAAAATTTGATGGCACTTCTCTGCTCAATCAAATCAGAAATTGTAAAAATCGAAAACTGCACTCTTGGTCGTTTGGTAAACACAAGCGTAAATATATTACTGATAATGACATCCACATGAAAGTTGGCCCAGATGTTATTAACAATGCTGCCAACTCATGAAAAAAATAACTAGAGCGAAATTTTAATCCCGCGAAGTTTGACAAATAAATTCACCTTACTTTTTGCCCACAGTAGTATTACAATGTGCGGGAAAGAAAGCTGAAGGGGAGGCGTTTCGACTCCATCGAGGCTATCCCAAAAACTGTGACAGCCGAATTGAACGCGATTCCGGCGGATGAGTTTAAAAAATGTTTCCTACAATGGAAGGACCGCTACCAGCGGTGTATTGACGCTCAAGGGTCCTATTTTGAAGGAATTAGTTGTATAAGACAAAAGGTTTAATAAAACTGCTTAAAAAAACTAAGGCTCTTTACTTTTCAATCAAACCCTGTATCATGTATCGATATCGGCAGAAAATTACCGCGTCGGGAAAAATGGCAATTTAAAATTGCAAATATAACAGTTCCAAATGAGCAGAAATTAGTATAAATTCAGCTTGGACAAGCTTTGTTTCTAAAAAACATATAAATCTCAGCTCAAAATGGTTTCAACTTTACTTTAAACGTAAGAATTACGGAATGCTCGCCCACTAATGCCATTATGTTGAAAACGAATATGAAAAGTGGGCACAGCTGCCCTCTTGCAATACATCTAAATTATACAGGGTTGCCAATATTCGACGGACCTATCTGGCAACCCTATATCTTTTGACAAAAACGTCAGATCGCTTAATGACATACCGCGTAGGAAGCGTCAGTCCAAGCAGATTTTTACCATGGAACAGTACACGTAGAGAACCCCAGTTACGGAAAAAAAGCAGGTGCACTATGACTTTTTCCTCTTTCTCAGCAAGGATCTGATATTGTAGTCACTGAAATGAGGATAATACACTGAATTGTGTATTGGGCAATGTAAAGACAACTTTCTTTTGGGATATAAGAAAAAATCGATGTTCTAACCCAAGCGTCGCTATTGCTAATCCTCTGCCATTATGGTAGTTAACTGCGCCACCATTTACCGGAGCGGAGTGATGTTATTGTCATAATCTAAGCTAGAAACCCAGAACGTACATATGTATACTCGTATGTGTACGGGTTCTGCCCCCGGCTGTCGAAAAAGGGAGTATCCAGTGACTTTAATCATCTAGCTGCCAAACCCGGACATTTACAGCGAAAATTCTCAACAGTCTCCTTCTCCGAATGGCTTCTGCTATGGGGATTAGATGCTTAACCTAGCTTTTCTGTGTGTGTGCCGATCGTCCAAAGACCGGTAAACAAAGCTTGAGTTTGTAAATTGAATGGCGTGGAGTCTCCAGAACTTTCTGCGTGCTATGCCTATTGTACTAGGGCCACAGAGTTTTCGAAGTAGCACTCGAAGAAATGGAGCTCCATCTATTCTGCGCTTTTCTGAGTTGTGCAATCCACGTTTTAACAACAGGGGTATACCGATGATCGGGTAAGAGACCTCTAAGACCAATGCGAGTATACGAGTTTTGTTCAAAAAGTAACGCGAATTTTAAATTTTCGCAGATTACGTATATTCGAATTTCGATTTTTTTGTGACGATATGTTGGTACTCTGTCTGTCAGTCATGCCAACTAGTTCGGCCATTTTGAATGTTCAGTTAATTGTTGACAGCTGCTTTGCTTGCACGTGTTTCGGCTCGTCTTCGATTTTTACTTATACAAAAAGATGGATCAAAGAACCTGTATCAAATTTTGTGGGAAGTGCGCGGATGCATTCCGAATGTTGACTGTGTCATACGGAGAAGCTACTTTGGACCAAAACAACGTTTATCGGTGGTACAAAATGTTCTCAGAAGGTCGAGAAGATGTGAACGACGAAAAGCGTGCCCGAGCACTTCAACAACGGACGAAAAAATTGATGAAGTGAAGAAAATGGTATTGACCAATCGTTGAATCACCGTTAGGGAAGTTGCTGAGGACGTAGACATATCAGACATATCGATTGCCTCGTGCCATTCGATTTTTTTCAATGATTTGGGCATGCGACGGGTCGCCGCAAATTTCGTACCAAAACTGCTCAATTTCGACCAAAAGCAGCATCGCATGAACATTGCTAATGAGATGTTGGACTCTGTCCGGGACGACCCAAATTTGCTCCATAGGGTCATAACTGGTGACGAATCGTGGGTTTATGGTTATGACGTGGAAACCAAAGCTCAATCATCTCAATGGAAGTTGCCGCACGAACCAAGACCGGAAAAAGCGCGCCAAGTTCGGTCGAATGTAAAAGTTTTGCTTACCGTTTTCTTCGATTGCAGGGGCGTTGTGCTTCATGAGTTCTTGCCACAGGGTAAAACGGTCCATAAGGAATATTACCTGCAAGTTGTGCGCAATTTGCGCGGATTTGTGGAAGCAATCCGCCAGAAACGCCCGGATTTGTGGAAGAACAGAAATTGGCTCCTGCATCACGATAACGCCCCTGCTCACACATCATTGCTTGTGCGCGACTTTTTGGCCAAAAACAACACACTAATGATGCCATAGCCACGGCATTCCCCAGATCTGGCCCCCTGTGACTTTTTCTTGTTCCCGAAACTGAAGAGGCCCATGAAAGGAGGACGCTACGCTACGATTGATGAGATAAAAACGGCATCGAAGGAGCTGAACAAGAAACAAAAAAATGATTTTTTGAAGTGCTTCGAAGATTGGAAAAAACGTTGGCACAAGTGCATAATATCGCGTGGGGATTACTTTGAAAGGGACAAAATAGATATTAATGAATAAATAAATAATTTTTGAAAAAACTCAAAATTGGCGATACTTTTTGAACGCACCTCGTATACTTCTCTCCCAATTTTTAGTGTTGCGGCTGTTGTCCCACAAATTACAAGACCTTCTATTGTACACCGCCTTCGTACAGCAAATGATTTTTGTGAGTTTTGATAGCAGAAATGCATTCAAAAGTTTGCCATTAACTATGTACATAGGGTCGAGCACTACTAGAAGAAAACTGATCCACAGTAGGCTTCGAACCCGGAATAACTGCCACTGATGTGAAACTTAAAGCAATAGCCCTCTTTTTCTATTCAATTTCAGGTCAAGCGCCATGTTTTAATCTCTTTTAATCGCAGTTTTCCAACTTACCTCAACCGCTTTTGAAAAATAAACATACGAGTATTTACTAAGCAGCGCCTTTCCCACCCTTGCTGTTGCAGCGTGACATTTCACATTGAGTTGGATGGCGTATTAGTTGGCTGCCTGTTGTGTTTGCAAATTGAATTGAATTAGTCTACTGTAACTATTATTTAAATGCTTTTCTGCTATGAACTCCGGAAGCAGCTAGAAAGCCGCAAATACGGAATAGAAGTCAGCTAAGACTAACCGCAATTTACCTTACTTTGGAAAAAGTTTCAAAGAAGCTCCAAAATGCAGCTGGAAAAGTTGTTCCTTACTAAATCCTTTTAATGCCTGTGTTGAAATCAATTTGCCTTTTCTTTCATTTTAATAAATTCTTCAATGTAAAGAATCTTGACTTTAACGCTCTGCTTCCTGCATTTGCTCAATCCGTAGCAAACTTTTTGCTTGTTTTATTAGCGGTTGCCTCCAATTTCAGCGCATAAATTTATGGTTACTTAAGCACCGCACCACAGCCACAACGATAAAATAGAAGCCTAGTTGTAAGTAGTAAAAGAAATGCTTGTAGTAAGTGGCGTGGTGGGTTACTGACACTTCCGGGCCCTTTGCACATTTACACAAAAAAGTAGACATTTACTGCTATGGTACCAGAGGTGTAGAGTTACGCTGGCCCGGTTATTTATTTAATGAATACACAAGAGAGCATAAGCAAGTATTTTTGTATAGGTACAATGCATACACCGACTTAATAACGTTATTGAACTTAAGAAAAATTCGAAAAGAATTTTTCTTAAAGACTTTCCAAGTCTGGAACTTAATTTTGAATTCTACCTTGAATAAGCCTTTGGCAATTGAAATTTATAATTACTACGAGATTTGTAATTGTATTTGTGAAAGATTCAATATAAAATTTCACATACATATATTATTAAAGGTGGATTATCTTATGTCTTATCATCTCGTCAAGTGTATCTGCCAAATTGCAAAATTGGCTTCAATTTTCGAACAATTTTAGAAAGATTCACTACTGTATATATAGTAACATGAAATATGCGAAAGTGGTTAGGAAATTTATAGTATTTGCCGTTATATTGGGATTAAAAATTTTGATATTGTATATTTCTGGAAGTATTTTTCTTGCAATTGTAAGTTAAATAAATTGTCGTCCATCTTTCAATAAAGAATTTGAAAAAATAGGAACAATTTAAAAATAAAATTTTTTTTTGCTCAAATGAAAGCAAATGGAAATTTCCCTTTAAAATAAAACTTATCTGTTCATGAAGAGAAACAATTGCATGGTTAAATATTCATCTTGAACTTAGGTGCGAGTTGCGGCATTATCTCAATACTAAGCTACAGTCCCACATATTCGATAAGCTCACTCTTAATTTCAGTTTCACTATATCCTCTCTCTTTTCTCATTGCATTGCTCGCGACAACTTCTAACTCACTACCTTCTCTCTCTTTTCTCAATGCATTACTCAAGATGGAGTAACTTCTACAAATGTCAAGCAATGGCGATAAAATTTTAGCAGGAAGGTTAATCACAGATGCATCAGTTCCCATCTCTGCTTCTTCTTAATTGGCGCGATAACCGCTTACGCGATTTTGGCCGAGTTTAACAAAGCGCGCCAGTCGTTTCTTTCTCGTGCTAACCGGCGCCAATTGGACACACCAAGTGAAGCCAAGTCCTTCTCCAACTGATCTTTCCAACGCAGAGGAGGCCTTCCTCTTCCTCTGCTACCACCAGCTGGTACCGCATCGAATACTTTCAAAGCCGGAGCGTTTGTATCCATTCGGACGACATGACCCCAACGAAGCCGCTGGATCTTTATTCGCAGCGCTATGTCTATGTCGTCGTAAAGCTCATACAGCTCATTGTTCCATCGTCTGCGATATTCACCGTTGCTAACATACAAAGGTCCAAAAATCTTACGCAGAATCTTTCTCTCGAACACTCCAGGCGTCGCTTCATCGGATGTTGTCATCGTCCAAGCTTCTGAGCCATACGTTAGGACGGGCATGATGAAAGCCTTGTAGAGTGTTAGTTTTGTTCGTCGAGAGAGGACTTTACTGCTCAGTTGCCTACTTAGTCCAAAGTAGCACTTGTTGGCAAGAAAGATTCTACGTTGGATTTCAAGGCTGACATTGTTATCCATCGACTTTTACGTTATTTCCATCGCAGCTCAAAGTGCAATCAGGTTAGAGGAGGTTGGCCTCTGCCGGCGACTCTCAAGGGACGCGGTAGCATTTTCAGGCAGTTAACACCGTATTTCTAGGAACTTCGGACAGACCTCTCTATCCGCAAACTATAATTTGAGGGTCGTGCTAGGACAATCTTTCCAAGTAGGCAGGATTGGATCAACTTCTTGGCCTTCTGTTTTCACTGACGGTTCCAAGATAGATTCAGGAGTCGGAGCAGGGGTTTTCTCTACATCGGCCAATTTATCAATCTCCTTTAAACTGCCTATACTGCTAGTGTTTTTCAAGCAGAAGTCTTTGCGATCCTGCAGGCATGCAAAATGCTTAGGAAATGCGGGAGCGAGGGAGATATTAACATTTTCTCCGACAGTCAAGCCGTGACCAAGGCTCTGACGCGCAATGGTGCCGAACGAAATTAGTAAACTCCTGTAAGGAGGAGATCAAAACTCTTGGGCGCGCAGATAACATTTCTCTGATCTGGGTTCGAGGACATCGGAACAAAGAGGCAAATGAAATTGCTGATGAGTTTGCCAGTAGGGAGACTGAACTGGCCTTAGAGACCTCCTACCCGGTCATCGGCATCCCCCTGGCAGTTGTTTGGGGGGAAGTGCACAAATTATTTCTCAAGAAAGCGCACAAAAGATGGAGCTCTATTTCTTCATGTGCTATTTCGAAAACGCTTTGGTCCCAGTACAATATACAGAGCACTCCTCGCCATTCGATTTCCAAACTCGTAGCTGTGTTTACCGGTTACTGGACAATCGGCACACACGCGGAAAAGCTAGGGTAACCATTTAACCCCCATTGTAGAAGATGGGGGGACCTTTCAGAGTTGGAGACTGTTGAGCACTTTCCCTGTAAATGTCCGGGTTTGGCAGCTAGACGTTTAAGCTCACTAGGTGCTCCTTTCTTCGACAGCCTGGGGCAGTGCGCCAACCTAAATCCCATCAATCTTCTCCATTATATCAACAGCTCTGGCTGGCTGTAGATATCTGCCTGTTGGAGGTCTCATAATGGTATCAAAACGGCGCTTTAGAGCTACTTGAGGAGTGCCAGAACCATTTCACCTACCTAACCACAGATGTGCCAACCTACCAAAAGAAAATAGAACTCAAATCAATTGTCTTAGAGCGTCACCTCGCGACTGTTCCGGAAACTTTTTGATCATAGGGTATAATTTTTTTTTCTTTTTGGTAGGAAATTAATAATTGTATAAAGTGAATAATTCGAAATGACAACACCAGCAGACAACTCAAAAGAACTAAATTACAATGTCAAACATTCAAAAAGATGGATCGCCTACGAAGTTAGGATGTTGAAGCAGAAAACAAAGCGGAATTCTACAGCAACAGGAATTTAATTAGAAGCTTGTGGAAATCAACTAGAAACAAAAACAGTAGCAAGCAAGAGCTGCACTTTAGTATATAACTAAGATTTTCCACAGTTAAGCAGCATCAAGCACACGAGAATATGGCACATTTCCTGCACTTTGCTGCGTTGCTTACTCTACACTAACTCTCTCTCTCTATTTCCATCTCTCTACCTCCCTCTCTCACTCCTACTCCCTCTAAGTTTGCTGCGTACTTAGATTCCTAGAGCAACTCCTGCATATCCTCTTATGTGCTTTTGATTTTGTCCTTGCCTGCAGAACTGGTTGACTACTTGGCTGGCTGACTCCTTCACTGACCGCCACTTTGACTAGCTGACGGCAGTACTTGTTCAACCCTGTTGACTGCCTGACTATGTGGAATCAGTCACACTGCTGGTGGCCGCAACGTACTTACATATGTACGTAGTTAGCTTGACTGCCTTTCGGTGTCCTTTGGTGTGCGCAACAAGTTTCTGTGATGAATGATAGTCAGTGTAACATGTGTACTTGTGTGTGTGTGCAGTGGCATGTGCGTGTCGCTCATGTAACTGTCATTGTATTACATCCGTATATCTCTGTCGCACTGTTTTTCAAACTTTTGTAGTGCTCCTGGTGTTCACGTACAAAAACTTTGGCTTTGCCAGTCAACTGCGCTTTTCCTAATAAATGAAATTTTAATTTACGAAAAGTTAGAGTTTAACCAAATTTCCACATTCACATTTTAGTTGTGAGCAAAGTGCAGAAGGTTTTTAATTCATTTTTCACAATAGTTGTAAATTTTTGTTTATGTGATTTTAATAAATAACCTGTGGACTTTTGCGGAAAGCATTTTCCGCTTTACAATATTTTTGCAAATTATGTGATGAGTAGTTTTGAAAAAGGTTACTGTATAACTGAGTTGTGAATGTGTCCAGATTGGTTGGTGGTGCATTGCCATGCACATATTTCCTATTGCTGTGGTTTAGCTATTTAATTCACTGCAGGATGTACCTGGTTATGTGGTGGGTGCAAAGCACTTAGCTACTGTTGTCCGGCTACAGGCGGTAAAGGAGGGTATGAGCCAAAAATTATGCATCTGCACTAAACTGGTGAACTGATATGCGCCATCTTTTATTTCGGTATGTAAACGCTGAATAACTTTGTCATTTATCAACCGTTCGTCTTCAACATATATATATGTTTTCGATACGTCAATTCAGTACAATTTCAAAAATGGATCGCTTTACACCGAAACAAGGCGCTGGAATAGTGACGTAATACATCGAAATAGTCGTTCCATTGTTCTAACTCAACGCGCATATCGCAAAAAGTATCGCAACAAACAAGCACCGTCTGACAATACTATTCGTCGTTTGGTGTCGATTTTTTTTGAGCACGGGACAGTAGGAGACCGTCAACATGTCGTTCATTAACGACCAAGACGTTCCAAAGATCTTCTTGAAGCAGTGAGGGGTGAGGGAGAGCGTTGCCCAGGAGCCAACTGTGTCGTATCGTCGTCGCGCTCAGCATTTTGGCGTCAGTACAACCACAATACGGCGCATTTTAAAGGATGATTTAAATTTGTTTCCGTATAAAGTGCAATTGGCACAAAGAATATTGCCGACAGACCGTCGCTTCACGTCGCTTGGAATACGGCCAAACAGTCGCTCGAATGGTTGACACTGAACCCAATTTTTGGAAGCAAATTTTAATGACTGACGAGGCACATTTCAACCTCTCTGGCAGCGTGAATAAACAAAACTGCCACATTTGGGTAACTGGGAATCCATACGAGATCCATGAAACGCCATTGCATGACCGGAAAGTAACTGTTTGGGTCGGCATTTGCGCCAAAACCATCATCAAATGCGTGAGAAAGGTTTAGACGGTTGCTGGTTTCAACAAGACGGTGCGCCATGCCGCACTGCGAATGCAACAATTGAATTTCTGCAACGAAAATTCCCGGGACGTCTAGTGTCAAAAAGAGGTGACATCGAGGATGATTGGCCTAAAAAATGAAGCGAGGAAAAAATTGTTGCTGAAGAAACATACATTGAAAAAAGGCACGCAGCAACGAAAATGTGCGAAAGAAAGAAAAGGAGATAGAGTACCTGTGCATAAATTTCAACGACAAGCAAACCCGCAAATTTTATAGCAAAGTTAAGGCAGGAAAGCGCGGATTTCAACCAAGGGCAAATATATGCAAGAACAAAACTGGTGATATACTTACGGAAGAACAGGAGATAGTAGAAAGGTGGGTCGAGTACTTTAGAGAGCTGCTGAATGTTGATGGAATTGGTGCTTTTACAGATATTAACATACTTCATGCGAACAACAACACAGTTCTAGACCACCCTGACGAACAACCACCTACATTACAAGAAATACTAGATACAGTCAACTATATGAAAAACTTCAAAGCGCCTGGAGAAGACGATATAACAGCTGAGCTCCTAAAAAACGCAAGTACTAGCTTCATTGAAAGAATGCATCACCTGATCACATTGATCTGGAACAATGAAACACTGCCAGGCGACTGGAACACAGCAATAATACTCCCCATTCACAAGAAAGGCTATAAATTAAACTGCAAAAACTATCGCGGGATTTCCCTACTCAACACAACGTATAAAATTTTCACAAGAATTGTTAACAAAAGTACTTCCAGAGTATCAATGCGGATTTCGACCTGGAAGGTCAACAATAGACCAATTTTTTTCTCTCAAACAGCCCATGGAGAAATGTTTTGAGCATAACATTGGGCTGCACATGCTGTTTGTTGATTTCAAGCAAGCTTTCGATAGCATCAACAGCAGGGCTATCCCCACAATATTTCATAAATGCAAAATCCCAGACAAACTAACCAGAATAGTGATGATGACTCTGAAAGAAACTGTATCCAAAGTAATGATACAAGATATAAAATTCGACCCCTCCAGAATTAAAACTAGAGTAAGACAAGGGGATACGCTCTCATCTACAATCTTCAACCGTATGAACCAGTGACGCAAAAAGGACTGAACATATTTTAAACAGAACTACCCAATTATTCGTATACGCAGACCAGTATTATGCTATGCAGCTGAATCGTGGACGCTAATTGGAGCACTGAAGCCAATTGAAGTACTCAGAAGAATTTTCGGAGCAATTAAAGATCACGGCAAGTGGCGGGTCACTCACAAGAATGGGCGGTACGAGGGCGCAGAAGAAAATCGTAGAAGCCAGAGCGTTCAACACTAGAGCAAGAGGAAGGCCGAGAACAAGATGGACCGACGAACTAGACGACGACATCAAGAAACTTAGGATAACGAACTGGAAAAAAGTCGCAAGCGTTCGAGACGTATGGAGGTCCCACGTGCAGCAGGCCAACGCTCACAAAGAGCTGTAGAGCCAAAAGATGAATGAATACAAATCAGTTGTGTTTTTTTCAAAGTTATTCAATGTTTTCATACCAACATAAAAGATGGCGCAGGCTGTATTTTTTCCAATTGTTTTCATAAAAAAACCATAATATTTTCAGAGCAGCTCTCTGTACTTTTTGTAGACTGATCGATTTCCTCTGTAGTGGTGGAGTAAGGACTTTCCCCGAAATATATCGCCGAAATTATTATTATTTACTTACTTTGTTTATTTCTATTATTATTTTTTTATAAAAATATAGTTCATGCTTTAACAAACATTAGAATAATCCTAGCTTGAAACTTTGCACAAGAATTATAAAAATTCGAAAAATTTTCAGCAAAATTTAAAAATTTGTATTTTTTTTAAATTTGGGTACGCAGTTTTAGTATAACAAAGTGTTAGTTTAAGTCACTCAAAATTTTCGTTGATTTTGATAAATTTTCCCCGATATTATGTTTCACAATTTCTCCATATAAAAAATAAATTCATTAATTCTTTACAAGGAAAAATTATCAAAAGTCAACGAGAATTTGGGCTACTTCAAATTTTCACTTTGTTATACTAAAACTTAATAGGCTAAAATCGGCAGCATACCCAAATATTACTAGCCGGCATCCTCGCGGAGGGTTGAGTGTGGCTAAATGTTTGCCACATTTATGCATTTTTATATGCAGAACCATTTTTCAAAATAATGCTGCGAAATTTTCAAATTAAACATTTCATTTAACCACAAATAGAAGAAGGAACCCGGCCAAACACTCAAAAAGAGTGTAGGCGCCAGTTATAGATATTTACGAGGGATGGTACTACTGGCGCGTAAAGAGGTTATGTTTAGTTACCAGCATCTCATGGAAGAATGCACACCAAATTTCAGCTTGATCGCTCTAATTCTTTGAGTTTGCATTCGTTTGAATCGAGGAAATCGAGTGATTTTCTAAAAAGTCCTTTTCCATCACGGCAACGCACCAACTCACGCCTCACCAGTTGTGGTCGCAAAATTAATGGAAATAGAGTTCCAACTCGTTTCATATCCACCCTATTATCCAGACTTGGCACCCTCGGATTGCTACTTGTTCCCCAATTTGTAGAAATGGCTGGTTTTATTCAAACGAGAAGGTGATTGCGGAACGAATGGCTATTTTTCAGATTTGGGCAAACCATATTTTTGGGATCAATAACTATTAAGGGATCAACAAACTATAACAACGTTAGACGAAGCAATTAAGAAGTTTTTATTTTTGCGCACGCTGCTTCAGCTTTTAGCGCGAAATCTGGCTACAAATAGGGTAGACCCAGACGTGAGTGAATAGAATTAATCCTTTGTGGATACCGTTCTGAGCCCTCCCGAAGTAGTCCCTGGACGGTCGCTGTAAGTGCGAAGGCATTTTGAACCCTACCTCACCCACCCAAAAAAAAAACAATATTCAAGCCATACAGGGCTGAGAAATCGTTAAGAAGTGAGTGCAAGAATATCTGGATCTTAACATCACATAGCTAGGTTAGCTGATGCGAAGATGCTGGAACGATTCCACCTCATCAGCTACCGTAAAAATTACTCGCAGTTATGCCGAGTCTAACCATATGGGTTTTCAGGCAACAGTGTCATAACCTAACTGAATTTTTTTTTCTTATTTTTTGGGGTCATTCCAAATACACTATTAAGATATTTTTTATATAGTCGGTGAGAGCTTCTATTTATTTCATTAATTTAAAAGAAAAAATGTTTAAAAATAACAATAAAAACATTATTAAAATAAAACTTTTATAATAAAAAAATTGTACTTCAATTAAAACTTAAAATTAAATCAAGAATTAAATTTTTTATTTAAAAATTTTTTTGGAGTTTTTTTATTCAATTTTTTTTTTTTTCTTTTATTAAAAATTTTTCTTATTTAAATGTTTACCAAATAAATTCTTAAGCATATTTTCCGCTTGGTCCGTGAGAGATTTTATTTATTTGATTCAATTGAAAAATTATTTAGGTTAGGTTAGGTTGACCTGGCTGGCTGAAAGCTATCACATAGACCTATTGGCGCTTAGTGGTACCAGATGGAGCTTGACCCTTACGTTTCCTTGTAGTAGGCTTCCTGTAATAAACCTGCGTCTTTTGCAAATCTAAGTACGCCTTAAAGCTCTAACCCCGAGAGACATTCTAACCTCTCATATTGTAGAGCTCCTAAACATTTCATTCGGGCTCTAGCTAAGCAGGGCAAGAACATAGCAGATGTTCAAGAGTTTCCCCTCTCTTCTAGTTCATTGCAAAATCTGCAGCTATCATTGGTTGCAATTCCCATCTTGTATGTGTGTGCCTCTAACCAATTGTCAGCATGAAAAATTATTTAAAAATAATAATTTAAAAAAATTATTAAAAAAAAAAATTTTTAATAAAACAAAATTTAAAAAATAAATGTATTCATATGAAAAATTTTAATTTTTTTTTATTTAAAATTTTGTTTTTATAAAATTTTTGATTTTTTTAGAATTTTTTTTTTATATTTTTTTTTTTTTTTTGAATTGTTTTTTGTTTAGAAATTTTTTTTCAAATTAAGTAAAATTTAATCAATATATTTCTTTTATTTTTTAAAAGCTTAAATAACAATACAATTGCTAAATAAACAAAAAGATACGCAGCGCTAGCAACGGAGGCTGGTTGAAGAATTGCTGGTTTATATACGCCGTAGAAGATCAGAGTCCTTCAGAAATTTATAGATTTTGGAAATGTTGGAATCGGAAGGGTTAATTAGTAGCGATAGTGCATCATGACCGTCAAAATTCTGCTGTCTTTGTCCATCTAATAGGACTATGAATAAGTTCGTGCGGTTTTTTTTCGAAATTTGAAACTTTATTGACGTAAAATGGTTACAAATTTAATATTCAAAATATTGTCCATCGCTTACTACTACTTTTTCCCATCTTTCTGGCAATTCACGGATTCCCTTTGTGAAAAATTCGGTCGGTTTTGCCACAATCCACGAATCGATCCATTTTTTGACTTCATCGTAATTACGGAAGTGCTGGTCAGCCAGGCCATGTTGCATCGATCGGAAGAGATAGTAATCGGATGGCGCAAGGTGTGGACTATACGGCGGGTGGGGTAGGACATCCCATTTGAGCGTTTCTAAGTATGTTTTGACCACTTGTGCAACATGTGGCCGAGCATTGTCATGTTGCAAAATAACTTTGTCGTGTCTATCGGCGTATTGCGGCCGTTTTTCTAGCAGTGCTCGGCTCAAACGCATCAATTGTCGTCGGTAGACATCCCCCGTAATCGTTTCATTCGGTTTCAGTAGCTCATAATACACAACACCCAGCTGGTCCCACCAGATACACAGCATAACCTTCAGGCCATGAATATTCTGCGCCGACGTCGATGTTGAAGCATGGCCAGGGTATCCATACGTTGCCCGACGTTTTGGATTGTCGTAATGGACCCACTTTTCATCGCCAGTCACAATTCGATGCAAAAAACCCTTTCTTTTGTGCCGTTGAAGCAGTTGTTCGCATGCCATAAAACGGCGTTCAACGTCTCTTGGCTTCAATTCATACGGCACCCAATGGCCTACCTTTCGGATCATTCCCATGGCTTTTAAACGTTTGGAAATGGTTGATTGATCAACTCCCAAAGTTTTTGCAACCTCTTCTTGCGTTTGAGCCGGATCTTGATCGAGCAATTCCTCCAATTCGGTATCCATGAACTTTGGCGGCGCACCCTCGCGTTCTTCGCCTTCCAAGCCAAAATCACCACTTTTAAAGCGTGCAAACCACTTCTGGCACGTTCGCTCAGATAGAGCATGCTCACCATAAACTTCCACCAAGATACGATGACTTTCGGCTGCTTTTTTCTTCATATTAAAATAATGAAGAAGAATTCCCCGCAAAAACACATTATTTGGCACGAAATTCGACATTTTCAAGTGTGGTAAAAATATTGTTGTTTACGCTTCAAATAAAAAACTTATACTGACGTTTGTGCCTTACGACAGTAGCTCTCCAATGAATGTTTGGAAATGTGGATCGATGGAATAATAATCAAGTTACGCCATCTGTTGTAAAACCGTAACGAACTTATTCATAGTCCTATTATATTAGTCCAGGGCAAAAGGCTAACAAGTGCAGGATACTGACTGGAGTATTACAAAATGGACACAGGCTTGGTTGCCTCCCTTGCAGTAGATATGCATTAGTGATTACACTGTGACCAATGCGTGGGCGAGTATACGAGTACTAAGCTTACGAGAGGATAGGAAAGATTTAATAAAGTTGTAGATTCTTGGCCGAGCTGCCTTAAAACGACCTGTATACCTATCCGATCAAAAGCCTTGGCAAAATCCAATGAGAGGAGCGAAATATGATTTCTCCTTGATAGAGCTTCGAAAACAAAGTGATCAAGATATAAGAGAGAATCAACCGTACCATATCCCTTCTTGAAGGCAACTTGATTGTGGTGGATGGCGCTTATTTGCCTGCATATACCATGATAGTCTAGTAGCAATGATTTTCTCCATTAAATTCCCTTAGCAGGGAAGAAGAGATATAGGATGGTAGCTGTTTATTTCGCATTGTGGTTTGCCAGGGCTTAGGATAGGTACGACGGAACTAGTCTTTCAAAGGATAGGATAATAAATTGAATTTTCAACTCACCCTGTGAATAGAGTGGCTCACTTCAGTTCGGGTTTAGTTGATATGATTCTTTTTTTTTGTTTTTTGATTTAAAAATAATAATAAGAAAATATTAGAAAAAACTTTTTAAATAAACAAAAAATTAAAAACAATGTATTTAGATTAAAAAGAATTTCAATTAAAAATTTAAGTCTACTTTTTCTTATGTTTTTATTATAAATTTTTTTTTAATTCTTTTTTATTTAGAAATGTTTATTCAAAATTAAAATTAAATTAAAAACTTAAATTTCAATTTTTTTTTATAAATTTAAATTTTTTTAATAAATTTAAATATTTTTAATAAATTTAAATTTTTTTAATAAATTTAAATTTTAAACTCACCTGTGTATACAGTGGTTCACTTCTGCTCAGTTCAGATTTAGTTTATATGTGTTTTTTTCTACAAGAATGCTTTTTAATTTTCAAAAAAGAGAACTCTCTTGGTCATTTTATTTTATATTTTTGTGCCAATTTTATGTTCACTCACTTCCTAATGATCTTGTATTTTGCTTTTCACTTTGCATTCATTTCTGTTCCAAGAAAAGATACTCGCATGTATTAAAGCAGTATTTCTGCGAAAATAATAATTTAGTTACTAGCTGATCTACTCTGTATGTTGCCAACTGCACACAAAAACTGTTTTTTTTTTTAGAAATTCATGCAATCATTTTTTGCCTGCGCTCATTAGGACAGCATAAGTCCGACTCTTTTTTTTTATTGGTTTTACGAGTTTTACGAACAATTTTCAATAGTTTTTAATGCCGCTTTCTTTGTGTGTCCGATTGTTGTTGATTGCAGTTGTTTTCGCTTATAATTTTTGCTTATAATTGTTTCTGCTTATAATTTTTTGTATATTTTAGTATATATTTTTTTATATTTTATAAGCTTTTATATTATATTTTCTAGGATTGCCGTCCTTTTTTTATATTTTATAATTATTTTAATATTTCATACTAATTTTTTAACATTTTTTATTGAGTTAATTTCCTTTCCATTCGTTTTTTTCTTTACAATCAAACTTTAACTTTCGATTAGTTTCTCACGAACTAAAAGCAAAATAGACTTCGCATTTTGAATGACGCCACGAAACACACAACAATGGCAAGTTAGAAAAAAACAAATTTTGTTGTAAATTTATTTGTTGCAAATTTATTTGTTGTTAAATGGTAGTTCTTTTATGTAACAGTATACTGCGCAATCGTAATGTTATATTTTAGTAATTTTTTTTTGTTGTAATAAATGTTTTTAAAAACAATTGCTTTAATTGCTATCAGCTTTAATTTTTTCTTTATTTTTTTAAAGTGATTTTATATTTTTCCTAAATTTTTTGGTTTTTCTTGTTGCTGCTGCCTGTTTGTTGTCTTTTTATTATTATTATTATTTTTTTTTTTTTTTGTTCAGCTTACAAATTTTTAATTCAAGTGTTATTTTTGCTATTTTAATGTTTCCATTTCTTTTAGAAGATCTTTTAGAAG